>NW_007385324.1:0-3188 GCF_000475195.1 Diaphorina citri
TTAATGCATGCGAGTATTCACGGGTATCCAGCTATCAGCAATTTGCACGTCTGGGAAATAATGAACATATTATCCGGTGGTTTTGGGTTAAAATTGAGGTCATGGAGAGTAATACTTAGGGGATAGGGGTCATGTTCTATCTAATTGTTGGTCTATTTCTTTAGTTGCCAATTATTCTGCCCCATTGTTGGTCTATTTCCTACAATCCTATTTCTCGTAAGATGGCCTTTTGTAGTCTCTCTACCTGTGTGCTAATACAGATCTATGTATGTACCATTCCTATTAATCTTATTAGATTGTGTTTGAATGCGTATTAGAATGTACCATAGTGTGATTTAATGATGATGACAAGTGGTTACTCATTATCCATTATTACCTGATGTCTCTTATCACCTACATCTCTCTCCCTCCCTCTCTTTCTCTCTCTCTCTCTCCCTCAATCCCTCTCTATCCATCTAGTCTCCTCTTTCATATTATTCACTTCATCCAGAATGTCTAAATAGATAATTACTATAATTAGATAGATCCCTATATCCTGAGGAAAGCTTAATTTGTGACAAGGGGGGTACGTCCCCTTCAAACCCACCCCACGCGTCTGGCTGCCATATGAGATTAACATTGGCACGATTAACATTCCAGAGATCAGAGAAATCTTCCAGTGGCGTGGTGTTGAATCTCTGACCTGTTCCAGATTTAGATAGTTTTGGTAAAGGATTGAAGTCTTAAGGTGTGTCCAAACATAGTCGACTGACCGGTGATCGACGAGGTGAATCTATGTTGTCGAGGCAGTGTGGACGGTTCAGTCGACATCGAGCGAGGGCCGGTCGACTGTGTGTGGACTTCTGGACACACCTTTAGATATATACAACAGTCTACAATCGAAAGGATTTGTTAAACTCTAATCATATTCGAAAACTATGACCGGACCGTCTCCTAGAATTCTCAGAGTAAGAAACGAGTGATATTTGAGGTAGAAACGAGGGAGTCGGACTAAAGTCGTACTTGGGTGACTGAAATAACACAATATGTACTTGTGTCAGCTCCCATGGCGTAGTGGTCACTGCGCTCGCCTTGCACGCGGGAGACCCGGGTTCGATTCCCGGCGGTGTCAAGAAATTTGTAGCCTGCTGGATACAGAGTTAAGCCATAATTAAAATCTTACTCAACAAAATGTTTGATCCAGTTAATAGATCAGGGTCCTGTTTCGAGAATTGCTTCATGTACATACGTTCTACTAACTCATCCAAGTTAATTAGTTTCACTATGTGAAGTGAAGAACTCACACCAAAGATAAGCGATTTATGGGCCTTCTGTTCGCCCACCAGGGCCCCAAAAATACTCAGGAAATCCCTCTTCCTGCTGAACATGTCCGCCAAATTTCATCACGTTCAACGTCAGCACACTGACGTTTATGACTTGGACTCGAACCAACAACCTCCAGTTCCGGAGTCCCCTGTGCTAACCACACCGCTGAAATGTTCGTAGATAGGCAGAATTCATTCAAGAAAACCATATCTAACTGCAGTCTACCTACATAACGTAAAATAGATTAAAAAATGGTTTTGCGGAAGAGCTCCTTCAAGAGAATTCAGTGACAAAGTACCTTTCCACTATGACTTAAAACAGTAAAACACCACAAAACAACATCAATTAAGACAACATACAGAAAGACAAAAGACACCATCAAGAAAGACCTGACCTATATTTTGAATTCTTGAAACGGGTCCCTCGTGATATTGATATTCTCTTCAAGACACTGATTTATAATGCATCTTGAAGCCCAGAGAGAATGTCTTATGCTTCTTGAACTAGAATCCACAATTATGATATCTTCCATTATATGAATATCATATCCAGACTGAAATGTATTTCAAAAGATATAAAAAATTGAATCATTAATATTTTTTGTTATAGTGAATATTAAATTCGTTTGGTCTTAATTTCCAAACTGGGTGTTTCTCAATTTTACTCCTGCCACCTTGAGTTTTGTAGTGCAATGAGAGGCGGTCCGTTTCAGTGTCGATAGAAAACGTCGAAAGCTTCATTTCTAAAGGTGCGTCCACACATAGTCAACCAGCCTGAAGAATTTGCCTTTCCAGCAAAAGAAATAAAAAATGCCCGAGACAAAACAATTTCCGACCGTGACAGGACTCGAACCTGCAGTCTTCGGATCCGAAGTCCGACGCCTTATCCATTAGGCCACACGGTCTCCGTGACAGCTTCGACAATGACAGCACCACATCAACTGTGTTGAGTTTAACATAAGGAAAATAATCAAGAGATTATAAGGGAAAATGACACCCTGCCTTGTGACAACTACTCTAATGACAAGTTGTCAAAGGCCAAAAAATTTCCGACCGTGACAGGACTCGAACCTGCAATCTTCGGATCCGAAGTCCGACGCCTTATCCATTAGGCCACACGGTCTCCGTGACAGCTTCGACAATGACAGCACCACATCAACTGTGTTGAGTTTAACATAAGGAAAATAATCAAGAGATTATAAGGGAAAATGACACCCTGCCTTGTGACAACTACTCTAATGACAAGTTGTCAAAGGCCAAAAAATTTCCGACCGTGACAGGACTCGAACCTGCAATCTTCGGATCCGAAGTCCGACGCCTTATCCATTAGGCCACACGGTCTCCGTGACAGCTTCGACAATGACAGCACCACATCAACTGTGTTGAGTTTAACATAAGGAAAATAATCAAGAGATTATAAGGGAAAATGACACCCCTGCCTTGTGACAACTATTCTAATGACAAGTTGTCAAATTTTTTTTTCGTTTTAAATTCTGGGATCTTTCTTCCGATTGTTTTGCTAGTCTGTTGTTGTATCGGCTTTAACTTTCGCCGAATCAAAGAGTCTGTTGTGATGTCCCTTTGTTAAATCAGGGACTTCACTGTCCAGAATCGAAGCTGGAATTCAATTTCTTCAAAGAAACCTCCGTCATTCTTCATGTTCCCTCTTTCGATTAACACAATCCGGAATATCCTGGGTCACTTCATCAATCCCATCGATAAAGAGAAAGTGCTGTGCTACCGAACTGTCTAGGAAGACTACGAAGTCCTTCACTAGACTGATTCAGTCCAAAGCTTCTGACGTTATTAAGAAAGATTAGAAATTAAAATGTTTCTATTAAAACAGATTTCGAAAAGAGATTAAAAATCCTTCTCGTTGATGAC
>NW_007385325.1:0-3186 GCF_000475195.1 Diaphorina citri
TTTTGTGGAGAGGGGGAAATCTTCAAAAAGACGCCCATTGCAAAAACCTTTGCAATGGGGAGTGTGGGATTGATGTCCTAATACCGGGACATCCAGACCCACTAAAACCCAACCTCTCCCTCTTAGGACCCTGGAACCAGATATATTGGACAGTACTTCAAGGCCCTAATGTCGGCTCACTATGACGATGTTGTGTTATAGGGCCTCCTCCCATCTTTCTCTTTGATCTTCAAGATTTCCGTTATCATTCGATTTATCTTGTTCCATTCCTCCTGTCCTTCCAGCGTTTTCCCTACTATATTATCCGGGGTTAGTATCACACCAATATGCCGGTTACAAGGGAAAGTAATAATAATAATAGTGCTTATTTATACTGCTCGCATAGGAATGAAAAGTATTTTCCCTAATATATTATCCGAGGTTAGTATCACACCAATATGCCGGTTACAAGGGAAAGTAATAATAATAATAGTGCTTATTTATACTGCTCGCATAGGAATGAAAAGTCCCTTCACTCCAGCAGTAGGCTACTACCATTATTGTGGTCAAATTATCTAATTATGTTGAGGATAAAATTCCATACCTCGGCTGGGATTGAACCCACGCCCTCCTGTTTACCAGGCGAGCGCCTTGACCACTACACCACCGAGGCAGGTCCCTCTAACTAGAACTAGAATTAGGGCGGGATAGAAGAACTCCAGCCAGCCATTCCGAGAACGAACTTAACCTAAGATATGTAGGTAAAGTTCTTTCGGGGCGAAATCATATAGGAAGTTGGAAGACCTTCGTCATATTATTGGTTGTATTTTGCAACGGATCGCTCAAGGAAACGTTGTGCGTGTTTAATATCTGGATGGGTGACTTAAATTCACACTTCTTTATCTGTTTGTTATAGTTGATTCTCAGTTAAAGTTGCTTATCCCTAGTTACAGTTGACTGTAACTGTAGATTTGACTCTAACTAGAAGGAGTAAACTTGAACTACAAGATTCCTAATTTGATTTCCCTCTTCCAGTCTAATCAGAACGGTGTAGTGAGTGGCACATCCTCTCCATCTCTCTACTACGGCACCTCCAGACGGTCGTCCATCCATTCAAACGGAGAACCTGCCCAGGATGTCTCCATGTCCAATCTCAACTTTGTCAAGGACAAGTCCAAGTTCTGGTACAAACCTACCATCTCCAGGGAAGAAGGTAAGGACAAGTCCAAGTTCTGGTACAAACCTACCATCTCCAGGGAAGAAGGTAAGGACAAGTCCAAGTTCTGGTACAAACCTACCATCTCCAGGGAAGAAGGTAAGGACAAGTCCAAGTTCTGGTACAAACCTACCATCTCCAGGGAAGAAGGTAAGGACAAGTCCAAGTTCTGGTACAAACCTACCATCTCCAGGGAAGAAGGTAAGGACAAGTCCAAGTTCTGGTACAAACCTACCATCTCCAGGGAAGAAGGTAAGGACAAGTCCAAGTTCTGGTACAAACCTACCATCTCCAGGGAAGAAGGTAAGGACAAGTCCAAGTTCTGGTACAAACCTACCATCTCCAGGGAAGAAGGTAAGGACAAGTCCAAGTTCTGGTACAAACCTACCATCTCCAGGGAAGAAGGTAAGGACAAGTCCAAGTTCTGGTACAAACCTACCATCTCCAGGGAAGAAGGTAAGGACAAGTCCAAGTTCTGGTACAAACCTACCATCTCCAGGGAAGAAGGTAAGGACAAGTCCAAGTTCTGGTACAAACCTACCATCTCCAGGGAAGAAGGTAAGGACAAGTCCAAGTTCTGGTACAAACCTACCATCTCCAGGGAAGAAGGTAAGGACAAGTCCAAGTTCTGGTACAAACCTACCATCTCCAGGGAAGAAGGTAAGGACAAGTCCAAGTTCTGGTACAAACCTACCATCTCCAGGGAAGAAGGTAAGGACAAGTCCAAGTTCTGGTACAAACCTACCATCTCCAGGGAAGAAGGTAAGGACAAGTCCAAGTTCTGGTACAAACCTACCATCTCCAGGGAAGAAGGTAAGGACAAGTCCAAGTTCTGGTACAAACCTACCATCTCCAGGGAAGAAGGTAAGGACAAGTCCAAGTTCTGGTACAAACCTACCATCTCCAGGGAAGAAGGTAAGGACAAGTCCAAGTTCTGGTACAAACCTACCATCTCCAGGGAAGAAGGTAAGGACAAGTCCAAGTTCTGGTACAAACCTACCATCTCCAGGGAAGAAGGTAAGGACAAGTCCAAGTTCTGGTACAAACCTACCATCTCCAGGGAAGAAGGTAAGGACAAGTCCAAGTTCTGGTACAAACCTACCATCTCCAGGGAAGAAGGTAAGGACAAGTCCAAGTTCTGGTACAAACCTACCATCTCCAGGGAAGAAGGTAAGGACAAGTCCAAGTTCTGGTACAAACCTACCATCTCCAGGGAAGAAGGTAAGGACAAGTCCAAGTTCTGGTACAAACCTACCATCTCCAGGGAAGAAGGTAAGGACAAGTCCAAGTTCTGGTACAAACCTACCATCTCCAGGGAAGAAGGTAAGGACAAGTCCAAGTTCTGGTACAAACCTACCATCTCCAGGGAAGAAGGTAAGGACAAGTCCAAGTTCTGGTACAAACCTACCATCTCCAGGGAAGAAGGTAAGGACAAGTCCAAGTTCTGGTACAAACCTACCATCTCCAGGGAAGAAGGTAAGGACAAGTCCAAGTTCTGGTACAAACCTACCATCTCCAGGGAAGAAGGTAAGGACAAGTCCAAGTTCTGGTACAAACCTACCATCTCCAGGGAAGAAGGTAAGGACAAGTCCAAGTTCTGGTACAAACCTACCATCTCCAGGGAAGAAGGTAAGGACAAGTCCAAGTTCTGGTACAAACCTACCATCTCCAGGGAAGAAGGTAAGGACAAGTCCAAGTTCTGGTACAAACCTACCATCTCCAGGGAAGAAGGTAAGGACAAGTCCAAGTTCTGGTACAAACCTACCATCTCCAGGGAAGAAGGTAAGGACAAGTCCAAGTTCTGGTACAAACCTACCATCTCCAGGGAAGAAGGTAAGGACAAGTCCAAGTTCTGGTACAAACCTACCATCTCCAGGGAGTCTTGGGTAAAGGGACTTTTCAGTCCTATCCTGAGAGTAAGAATAACATAGAGGGAGGGTTTGGGTCTTTTTACATATCAAGGTCGAAGGACAGTTCACGAACAGCTGACT
>NW_007385326.1:0-3185 GCF_000475195.1 Diaphorina citri
CTCATCCTTTCTCTCTCCTCTCCTAATCTCTATCTACTCTGTCTCCATCACCCTCCCCTCCGTTCTCTCCTCCTCCTCTTTTTCCTTCCTCCTACTCCTTCTTCTTCTTCTCTTCCTCCTCCTCCCTTTCCTTTCTCTCGCTTCTTCTTCTTTGTCATTTTAACGGATTTAACGTACACAATTTAACTGCTAAGATTTTTATACAGTGTAGGTATTTGTAGTTTTGGAATCTGAGTAGGTAATAATCTCCTCCTCCTCCTTCTCCTCCTTCTTTCCCATCCTCCCATTTCTTCTTCCTCCTCTTTGTTTTACGTCACTAATTTAACTACCAATTTTTATTCAGATTTTTAGTGATTGTATTGTATTTTGTAGTTTTGGAATCTGAGTAGGTAATAAAAACAAACAAACGAAAATCTCATTGCAGGATGTGATGATGAGCTGATGGTAAGAAATGATTTGGTCAGAATGAGGTTCCAAAAAAATCAACCGAGATCACTCCACTGTGAAACAAAAAACAGTCAAGAGCAACGACCTTAATCATTATTGCGGTTCACGAGAGCGATCTAAACAGGACCGGAACTTGGGGGACGGAGAGGTGAAGAACTACTTCCGTAGTGACAAAGTAACAAACGAACTTTATCTTAATTTCGTTTTAAAATTAAATACATTTATTTATGATACCTAATACAAGACTTTTTAAAAAATAAACGATAGTAAAAGACTTTTTTTCTGATATTAAACGATCGAAGTTATTTGTGTTTTTGACTCAATAACATCATTGACAACATTATTAGGTACATGAAAATCGAGTTTTGGTACTCCCAGGGTCTCCTATACCCCCACCATGAGCACGGGACTGACTGCCTGGTATCCAAATTAGAGTAAGTTATTCAAAAATTCAAAATTTGAATCGTTTAACGTTAATAGTTTGTTTTATGTGCTTTTACAAATACTAGTTAATTGCTAAAATTAATAATTTGAACCATAGAAAGTCGAAAGCAGTAAACAAACTACAGCTGTAGAATAGAAAATAGAACATTGTGTCATTTTGGTAAGTTACATCATCAAATAAGAGACAAAAGGGAATCAATACCTATCTCTATCTACAGAGGTATCCACAGACTACTGATTTCAGGGGGTAGATATCTAGTATTTTGTGGCAAGCCTGTTAGACCTCTTCTGGCCATCACCAAAAAAATAAAATAATGTACAGTCAACATGATAATATGGGCTGTGATGCTCTGAAAATTATCTATTGAGAATTATTCTAATGGAGAGGAGTGGGTTTGACAAGGATAATTAAGGATGTACTTACTGATAAGACAAAAAAAGTCCTTGAGTCTGAAATGAAATAGGTTTGAGTTCAAGGCAAGTTTCATGTATTTCATGGGGGAATTTGTGGCAAGCATTCATGCTTAACTCAATTCAAATTCCCATATAATTATACCCAGATAGACAAATTAGGTACATAATCATTTATTTTGTTTTCAGAATATTGGATTGAAGTTATCTGATAGAATAGTATGAGGAATAAAACACTTTCCACCCTCTGGAAATTCAGAAATACCTCCAAAGTATCCCAATCAGTAGGTCCAAATCTTGTTATGACTTCATCAACATGTTATGCTCAGCCGAGCAATAACAACAAACACTTCTCCAGGTCCTATGCTACTGCTAAACGTCCTGTAGTCATAGGTGGCAGTAATGTTGATATTGTAGCAACAGCTACCGAGGATATCAAGATGGATGGCAGGATGTTGAACGGTACAATATCTCAGTGTTGTGGAGGAGTGGGTAGAAACATTGCCAATGCACTAGCCAGACTGAACATGAATCCTCTATTGTTAACAGCTATAGGTAATGATGAGCTGGGACAATTCCTAGTGGCTGGCTCCAAACATATGGATAATAAAGGCTTTCTCCGTTGCAAGGAGTATAACTCGGGATGTTGCTGTGTTATTGTTGACAGTGATAGAGAGTGCAAGTTCATAATCGGCAATATGAACATTCACTCCCAAATCTCCCTGGATTGGATTAGAAAGTTTGAGGAGGATATTATGAACTCAAGTTTCCTAGTGTTGGACGGAAATCTAGGACCAACAGCATTTGATTATATTCTCAAAACTTGTCATTCCTTGAACATTCCTGTCTGGTTTGAACCAACAGACATAGCTGTGTGTCATGTCATCTTTAGTTCTAAAGAGTGGACATCTATCACTCATATATCACCCAACTTCAATGAGCTGAAACATATGAGTTCTGTATTGACGGGGAAGGATTACTCTCATATGAACCCAAGTAGTTTACAGGATCTGATCACACAGAGTATAACTCTAGCCAGAAACTTTCCTAAGAGTATGGTTGTCATGGTAACACTAGGTAAACATGGCATGGTCCTCATATGTGGAGACAATGTGAAGTATTACGCAGCACTACCAGTAGATAACATTGCTAATGTGAGTGGTGCTGGGGATTGTGCTGTTGGAGGATATATTGCGGCTCATTTGTGCAACAGGAGTGAAACAGAGAAAGTGTTTGCTGCTCTGTCTTGTGCTAGACAATCACTCATGTCTACAACACCAGTACCATCCCATATGAGTTTAGATCTAGGGGAGGCCAAGTATGAAAGCTACAGTTCTCAGTTGTGACTTGGGAGGAATGCAGTCCAAGAACCAGCCAAATGGTAAGTCAACTACTCAGGTATTTCAAAGGTTTTTTTTACCCAACTGCAACTGCTCCATTGGGGGACTTTTTCGACAGTACATCGAAAAGCCTACGCGACCTTACAACCTGAAACCCAGCGGAAATATCTTCTTATTGAAGTTGATGACAAAGAAATGTTCTTCTCATACACCTATTTTTTTTCCTAGACGCATAGAACTTAAAATGTCAACGACACATGAAAAGGAGAGTAGGTACCTACCTAGGTGTCTATTTGGGATAAACGAAATAGAAGTGATTTCCAAAGTAGGTACCTATACAAGTATGAGGTACCTAATATATGTATAGATACTAGATACCTACATAGGTGCGCACGTAAAAATCCATTGAAACGATAATAGGAATCTCACGGGACAATAAAATCAAAGAAAGTGTTCTCTTCAGCTTTTAGAAAAGGGGGAAGCTCTTAGAAAAAAGTAGATATATTTGAATGCCTCTGGCCCCAATATCAAAACAGGAGAAGA
>NW_007385327.1:0-3194 GCF_000475195.1 Diaphorina citri
ATACCGATGTCATAATAAGTGTGACATGCCTCAATGAAGATGTGTTATGCCTCAATGACTACCAGGAGGTATGGACCATGGACCACGACACTTTGCATAATATAAGCTGCGCGCTGAGAATATTGAGGTATACTTCCAGAAGATTGTTGAGGTACTTGTTAATGGGGAATTGAGGAAGTAGATTGGGTTCATGTATGGTTTTGTTAATTAATACTGGATCATTGCCTTTCTAGACGTGTTAGATCACTTGGGGGAGATTATGTTGGAGGTATTTGAATGAGATGCATTGAAGATTGAATAGAGAATCAATCAATCAGAATATCAGGAGTAGTGTTCCTCATAAGCTCTGATGCGATTAGTCTCAACACCGATTGAAATATAATTGAAAATTGATATAGCTTTTACAAAAGTAGGTAATTATTCTGAAGATTTTAATCAGGAACAGTATTACAAAGTTCATTAGAAATACTAGGATCGATGTCGTCATTCACTTGAATGAATGATCAATTAAATCATCGCATAGGATGCACATAAGTAATAAAAGGATTTTCAGAGACAGGGGTTTTACCCTTCATTCGGCAACAATCTACCCGTTTCTAACCTCAATCTGCGTGAGGCAGGGAAAAGCCAGCAGATCACCCATCCAGATATCCACTGTCGTTTAACTTCAGTGATCCAGAGGATGAATTATTACATTTTTAGAGAAGTCTCTCTCGGATGAACATTAGAATTAATTTTGCCTGTCAGTTCTATCATAGATGACCAGTATAACGCATGACCCATTAGTAGAATCAGTACAATGTTGACTATGAACGGGAAAATGTGTTCAAAAACTAGAATGACATTGGAAACATCAGATCTTTTCAAAGCAAAATATAACAATACATAAAACATCACATGATGACTGATGGAGCTATGTGTCCAATATGTAGCTGATTGTAGCTCTCCAATAAGGAAGTAGGTTTGGTGATACTAACCCGTAGGTAGCTACGATTTTGTACTGAATCCAAGTTCTAGTACTTTTCATTTTTCAAAGGTTTTGAAAAAATGGACCGATTCAAAAACCCTTTGTCTGCTTGATGAATGAAGAGACTCATTGGTTGTTGAGGGTCATATTATACATCAAATGTAGGACAAGTGGGTATACTGGACAAAGAACAACACAAGAAGCAAGTCTGTGAGCAACCATCATTACTGAAAACTGAAGTCAAAGATCCTCGAAATCTGTGATGGCTATATAGTAAGTTTTGTAATACTTGGTAGTCAAACAACTTGGGTAAAATTACCGTACCACGAAGACGAAGATGAATTTTCTCTATCAGTTTGAAAGAGGAGGGAGCTTTCTGAAGAAAAACTTAAACCTAAAATGTCCTTTACGAATCAGATTCTGCGAGTCCCTGACACGGTAACTCTGCGAGACATCGCGTCTATGAACTAACAACGGGTTAACGTCCTCTCGGTACAATATGCTGTCTAATTGAACACAAACCATATTGACGGGCGACCTAACGGTATCCAACGTTTCAATAACACTCCACTCATCAAAACTGACACTCCTGATGATAATGATAATGGTCCAGCGGATAGTAATGAATGTAATGATGCTCTTAATGTTGATAATAATGCTGATAATGAGGATACTATTAGTGAAGATGTTACCGAGGTGAAGATGGTAATGGTTGTAATGATGGTCATAACGAGAATGGTATTAATGACAATGAAAAACATACAGAAATGGTCAATGTTGACGTAAATAGCGATGATTCTGACAGAGTGGTCGATGGAAATGTAGACAACTTGAGAAAAGAGGAAAAGAAAACGTTGAAGAGATTGAGAACATCATGAACAATACCAGTAGATGAAGAAAAAGAAGAAGAAGAAGAAGAAGACAATTGATAACTGATTGGGTGAATGTTCTAATGGATATGTGAGATATGTGCTGAGTGCGTTAGTAGGTAGATGCATTGATTGCAGTTTCATGTTTGTGATGAGTAACAATGTTTGTACTTAGATGAAAATGTTTGTACGAACAATGTTTGTGAAAAAGAAGAAGAAGAAGAAGAAGACAATTGATAACTGATTGGGTGAATGTTCTAATGGATATGTGAGATATGTGCTGAGTGCGTTAGTAGATGCATTGATTGCAGTTTCATGTTTGTGATGAGTAACAATGTTTGTACTTAGATGAAAATGTTTGTACGAACAATGTTTGTGAACCAATGTGGTGTGGATGATTGATAGATTGACTGTTGGAGAGAAGAAAATATTGAGCCTGGTCATGAAGTTTCTATGAGAAATAGGTCTTCACTAGACGGTTTCTCAGAAACAGGGTGCTAAGTGCCATTGCTGTATGAGATGATTATGATTACACTACTGCTTTACTACTGGAAGATGTGGAATAATACTGGTCCGCTGGTCCAAAGAAAAATTTCAAGAAATTCCAGGAAAATGCCAGGAAAACTCAGGTAACTTTCTGAATGCCGAAAACCTAAAGGGGTTTTCGGCAACCCTTCAAAAAACTAGGAACAGATAGGTACATATCACATTAAAAAGAAAATACGGAAGGCTAACTGCTACTGTTGAATTTAAGTACCAAGATATATGTTTATTTTATCGAAACAGGAGTCATCAAACCTACAACCTACTTCTAATACTTACAATGTCCTTAACATTCCTTCCACCATGTCTTTTACATCTGTTACAATTTCTTCGACATCGGTTATGCTATTCTGTAAATTCTCATCTTCTTCCTCCACCAGTAATCAGATTGTCCTTAAACTTCGAATGTGTTTCCATGTCATTTCCAATATCCGCGTAATTCCCATGTAAAATTTCATTAACTGTACTAACTGTACTCCGAGCTATTCTGCCTTGGTACCCGTATATGTCTTTATTATTCTTTTTATATTTTACTATTTTTTTTTTTGTATTTTTATTATGTGTTTTTGTATCTTTATTATTCTTTCAACTATGTATTTATTTAACGTTTTATCAAATCCTATTTTACTTCATATCTTTCGATCCATGTCAAATGGTTGTTGTTTTTCTAGGGATATATTGTGTTATGCAGGATGATAAGTGTGAGATGAATGTTGGAAAGTGTGACATTGAGGTTCACTAGAATTCAGTGGCGACATAGTGTTCATTTCCACTTCGTGGATGAAGGTTTTTTGATGTGTAGCTTTTATCCCAAA
>NW_007385328.1:0-3184 GCF_000475195.1 Diaphorina citri
TTTCTCTTCCACAGAAAAAGGCGTACAGTACTGTCCAGTCAATCGACAGGAGTTCAGATCCTGGAGAAATCCTTAAACTTTTAAAGGTGAGTTGAAAAAAAATCGTCTTTTCTCTTTGACATGAAAATTCTTCTCCCCACTTTAGGAGCGATAACACGCCAATGTCGTTCACACCGTCTCGTTTTCGTTAGATTTTGTTACTTGCTCTGAGTGCTGTGACATCAAATTCGAGCGAAATTCAAAGTGCAAAGTTCCACTTGGGAAAGCAGCCCTGAACTCCCTGCACTCAAAACGTCAATTTAATTAAAAATTTTCCTACTTAATATTTACACAATACACATCATGATGGATTGTTTACGTTTACAGAGCTTGATTCACTCGACCAATAGACTTCCGCTTCTCGATAGTAATGCCGCTCAGCTTCTAGCCAATATAGCTACCCATGTCATTCAGAAGGTAAGAGACTACCTAGTTTCAACGTAACTAGTCAGGTTTGTAAGGACTAGAAGTTTTTGTAAGGACTGTCATATGAACTTGGATTGAGTTAGATTCAATTTTGTACTAAAATACTCGTCACCAATGGTGATGGCGTTCCGTCATTCCTTAATACACCTCGATAATTTTATGCTTTGACTTGGACTCACAACAGCGACCTCCATATCGAAAGTTTGAAGAGCATAAGTTCATGCTAGAAACTCTGCTTGATATTGTGGCAGAATGTATTAAGTCTCGTCTACACTACAAACAGAGACTCATTTATTCTCAACCAAACATGGTAACTTGCCGATCCTTTCTTCCTTCCTTAATATGCTAATTTCCTGCCCCTCCAGAAACCCGCCCTCACGCACAAGGAGGCGTGGCTCCGCGAATTTATCGTCATCATATCCCCCATCCTGGACAACCACTCCCCCAACTACGACCTGTGCTGCTTCTTCTCCAACTATTGTCTCCACTATCCCGCCTCCTCCGTCATCTGGGAACATCTGACCCGCGTCATTTGCCGCATACTCAAATTCAACGGAGACTTCTCCCGCACACCACATGAGCGGCAACTTGTATGTGACTACGTGGCTGCCATCAGCAAGAACGTGCAGCTGCGGTCCTGTCTCCTACACTCGTTTGTACTCAAGTAAGTACTTCTACACTCGTTTGTACTCAAGTAAGTACTCCTACACTCGTTTGTACTCAAGTAATGTCATTCTCCGTAATCTCCTTGTCCGTACTTCAAGTGTTGACAAAGCCTGGTGTCGAGTTAGTTTTGCTGACGAATAAAATTTCGAATTTAATCAGTTTGTATGACTTTAATATCGATTGATTTTCAGAGCCCATGGTCTGAACATGGAGTGCCCTCACCCTCGGGTTTTGCCCAACCTTGTCGCCACCTGTATCGCTAGAATCAACTCAGTGCCTCAACCTACCGAAGGGTACATCCCCTATATCACCATTCTGAGGAGAGTGTGAGTATGTTCTTGATCCTTTCTAGATAGATGGCTTTTAGTTAACATTTCAGGCACTCTGATAGTACATGTCTCTGTGCTGTTACATTAAACTCATAGTGTGGATGACAGTCCTCTAGTGTAGGTATATCTCACAGATATGGCAGATAGTCTGGCAATGAAACTTCCATATAGGTGACGTGACCTACGTTCCCCTCTGTGCATGAAACTCAATGCATTTCTTATAGGTAGGTACTTGGATATTCTAAGATGACTTTAATATCGTTTGATTTTCAGAGCCCATGGTCTGAACATGGAGTGCCCTCACCCTCGGGTTTTGCCCAACCTCGTCGCCACCTGTATCGCTAGAATCAACTCAGTGCCTCAACCCACCGAAGGGTACATCCCCTATATCACCATTCTGAGGAGAGTGTGAGTATGTTCTTTATCCTTTCTAGATAGATGGATTTTAGTTAACATTTCAGGCACTCTGATAGTACATGTCTCTGTGCTGTTACATTAAACTCATGGTGTGGATGACAGTCCTCTAGTGTAGGTATATCTCACAGATATGGCAGATAGTCTGGCAATGGAACTTCCATATAGGTGACGTGACCTACGTTCCCCTCTGTGCATGAAACTCAATGCATTTCTTATAGGTAGGTACTTGGATATTCTAAGAACTGTAGTTACCTGTTGTTGTTGTTGTAGTGGCTTTAGCTTTCGCCGAATGGCGATAGCAGAATAAAGAAAAGATGTCTTTTTGTGATGGTCTCTAGCTCTAGCCATGTTAATTTGGCTGGCTCGTCCTGAACCGCAGTCAACCATCGTGAGGACTTGTGCTTGGTCTTTACGATAGTACATGTCTCTGTGCTGTTACATTAAACTCATAGTGTGGATGACAGTCCTCTAGTGTAGGTATATCTCGGCAGATAGTCTGGCAATGAAACTTCCATATAGGTGACGTGACCTACGTTCCTCTCTGTGCATGAAACTCAATGCATTTCTTATAGGTAGGTACTTGGATATTCTAAGAACTGTAGTTACCTATACCTACTTGGTAGGTACTGGAGCCGAAATTGGTAGAAGAACGAATTAGCAAATTTCGTTTGTGGGTAGTTAACTATTTCATCAATAGCAGACATGATCGTAAGTACATAACTACATACTCGCACCTATTATAGAACGTAGATTGAAAGAAGCATAGTGCTTGAAAGACGCATATTCTGTTTAGTTCTACAACTTTGATTTCCTTCCAGGTGACAGTAAACCCACCCCGGCCAACGCCACGAATCAACCACTAGCTCCCTCAGCTGAGGACAACCTCATGCCCGAGGACAAAGTGGGAACGCCCGAAGAGAATTGCTCAATCACCACCGTCAACATCAAGAAGCTGCTGGAAAAGCGAAGCTCCTCCCTCAAGGAGATGTCGTCAGTAGAGACGGAAAACATTGAGATTGATCTGTCGGATGAGAATGCTGGGGACGGAGGAAACAGTGCCAAGTCTAGCTCGCATCGCTCTAGACAACAGTACAAGAAGAACATCTTGCAAGCCGCTGCCGTCACGGCTACTGCCACCAGTGTGGGTGGGGTCAAACCAATAGGTAACTTTATGACTTGATTTGGAGCCATTAAACTTTCACTGTGAGCCTCTAAGATTAGAATTAATATTGTTTGTCTGTTTTTGTTTGTCCGCTAAGAATAAGGTCAGGAATATGTAAGATTAGGGAGTTAAATGATCCTTGGGA
>NW_007385329.1:0-3184 GCF_000475195.1 Diaphorina citri
TGATCTCAAAGTAGGTATGGCTATTCCAAAGATGTTGTATGTTGTGTAGGACTGTAGGTATTGTACGAGTATTTGGTAACTAGGCAGAAAAACCTACTCAAGATTCCAGGTGATTTTTCTTGTAAATAGTTACAGGTTTCCCTTTTTTCTCCATTATTTTTTACCTAAAAAAAGTATCAGAAAGCAATAATTAAATAAATAAAAAAGTTTAAACTATCCCTGTTAAACCTAGTCTTAGGAGAAAAGGAAAACACTTATCAAGAAATTATCATATCATTATGTAGGAGTGTAGGACAATAAATTAGGAAATCTTGTTGTCATTCTAAGTCATTTTTTATTATAAAAAATAAATTCACCAAAAATATTATGTCGTCACGGCCGGTAGACTATGTGTGGACACAGTTCCCTCAAATGTTCAATCTTTTCTCTCACCCTGTAACCATGGCAACCTAATCAGCTGATCCAGTTGCTATCTACACATTCTTCATGTCTTACTGATGCTTCTCTCCTTATTTATGTCTGAACTTTTGTACAAAAATAGTAATAATGATAATACCTAATAATGCAATTGTTCTTGAGGTTCACTTCCGGTCTGTAGGTAGGTACCTTTTGTTCTTTTCGAAAAATAATTCATTCCTTTCGATTCCCCCCCTAAATTTGTGGATTGGATCTGGATGTGGATCTGGAAAACAACTCCAAGGTTCCGGGTTCGAATCCCTTTCCCAAATTAAACATGTACTGAATAACAAAACCTACCTGTATCTTCAGGTTTATAAGAAATACAAAATCATCGAAAGTAGGTACTATTTCCATAGATCTAAATAAAATCTGTAGTTTTGACATCTCCACTAATACTCGTAGTTATTCGTTGGTGGATGTGACAAGTGCCCACGATAATATTGGGTATTCAGGTATTCTTTTCTTCTTGTAGTTCCGATCTTCATCAGAGTTTAAATTCGAACATCCAAATAGGTTCATAGTTAGAAGAGGTAATCAAAGGGGATTATCTGAACAAAACAATACTCGTAGGTAGTTATTAGTTGGTGGATGTGACAAGTGCCCACGATAAAATTGGGTATTCTTTTCTCCTTGTAGTTCCGATCTTCATCAGAGTTTAAATTCAAACATCCAAATAGGTTCATAGTTAGAAGAGGTAATCAAAGGGGATTATCTGAACAAAATTCTACAAAGATTCATAGTTCTTACTCTTGGTCCAAAACAAATTACATAATATTTATGTACCTACGTACTTCGTCAATGACGTCAACGCATTACGAAAATCTTGTATAAGCTAGAGACAAATGTGTACAAATCGGGTCAATTTTCTCCCTTTTCGGTTAAACGCTAAAGAAAAATCGTTTCTTATGCAGCCATTTGGCTATGAGGAGCCAAAGGAGGACCGTCCACAAGTTTTGACCCATCCGCTGGAAATGGGTGTTGTTAGGGGAGATCTGCCAAACAAAGGGCACCATGACACCAATAGAGTGGCCCACGTAGAGAAGATTTCTTCTTTTTCTTTCTTTAGCAATGAAATATCAAAAAAACTTGTTTTCGGGTCAAGATCTCAGATGTCCGATAGAGCGACGTGTCAAAAAGATGTTTTATGCCACACTTACAAGTCTTACAACTTTACGAAAACCATCTGGAAGTTAGGTTGCACGTGCAACTCGAAATGAATTAGTGTAGATGTTTGGGGCAGATAGTGTGAGTATTAAACTTCTCTGCTTTTACAACTTGATCAAAACAAAACTGTAATCCCAAAATAAAGAGGTGGGAGGGAATACTCGTAAACTGGTGGTGTGCCAGTCTAGTTAGCTTGGATGGTTGCACGTCTGCCTTGCAAACGCTAGGTCACAGATTGGATTTCTTTCCGGGACAACCTGTATCCTCAGTAGATAAGGTCGTTTTTGGCACGGCTGACTTTCTCTTATCTTGTCCACCTGGGGCAGATAAATAGCCAATGCGCGTGGTTTTTGTCAATAATGATAATTAGCTAAGTAATTTATTATGGATACTTGTATGTACAGTTTGTACAGGACTGTCCCAAACAACCCAGCAGTGCAGTTGCTGACATTGGATTTCTAACCGAGAGGACGGGGGTTCGATTCCCGTTCGATACAAAAAATATTTGAGTCAGAGGAATGCCATTTGTTAATTGCCGAAAATTCGTGTAGGTAGGTTCCGATAGGTAATATTGACTCACTGTTGTCGCAGGTCCTGATAATGAAAACTCAGTGTTCAAAGCCATGAATTTTATGTGAACTTGAAATTCGGACAACATTAAATTGGCATCACCCGAAAATTCTAGTAGACAGACACTTACAGAATTGTGAGGTAAGCATAAAGAAATTTCTTACTTTCCATGTTCGCCTGTCCATTAGATAGTTATGGTACCTACTACCTGCCTATCTCGCGTTAGAAAAAGGTAGAATAAGGGAGTAGGTAGGTTACCTATTCTTAAAAGTTCCAAATATCTCTAACGTTAATGACACTACTGTAAGAGCAGTTAGCTAGAGGGTTTGTTTCCAGTCGAGGACTAATGGGACTTGCAGGCCATGGGTATTTAATTGATGTAAAAGGTACCCCCAGGAACTTCTGGAACACATCACACAAAAGAGACACAGTCTTATCAAGTTAGAACCATACTTACAAAGAAAGCTAACGGCTCTGTTATTCAAAAGATGATTCAAAACCACCATAATTTTGACCACATCTGATGCTGTCAAAGAAAATTTAACACGCTTCGATACACGGTTCCTAAAATATAATCTATATTATTCAATATAATAATTTAATTATACTCAAAACAGAACTGTGAGAAGTACAAAGCTGATACCTGACGTCAAAAAGACAAACGAGGAGGTCCTGAAATTGAAAAAAAGACAATTTTTATTTGGCTCTAAAAAAAAGAAAAAAAGTGGAAACAAACCTAAATCGGTGGTGTAGTGGTTACGACACTCGCCTGGTATCAGAAGGGCACGAGTTCAAGCCCAGACGAGACATGGAATTTCATCCTTGTTCATTTGAAAATTTGACCACATAATAGGAGAACCCCAAGAGTTAGATTAGATTCGACCGTGCGAAAATAATTAAAAAGATGCCTTTTAGTGTTTACCGACAAGTTGTTACGGATGACGTGACAGAAGGAAAACGTGTTCGTTCAGTAAAGGTAGAAACACACTAC
>NW_007385330.1:0-2883 GCF_000475195.1 Diaphorina citri
ACCAGCTGATAGTCATGAGTTCATCACCCTCAACCAGCTGATAGTCATGAGCTACCGTTCCGTTCCGTTTTTTTTTTTTTTACCCTCAATTTTTTTCCTAACCCCCTAGGGGCATCAAGTATAAGGTCCATATCCCACCTGAAAGAGAAACCCTCGCCCAATCCTGTAAATAGGTAGTGTACTTTAGCGTTATGGGTACTCCCCTCATACGAGCAACATTAGGTATTTACCCTACCATACGGAAATTAGTTTCGCTAATATTGACCATGTGAGGGGACTTATAACATTAAGCACTTATTCTACCTATTCCCCACCCAATGCTCACAGTGTTTGAGCCTCACACTATCTGATCTCTTTTCTCACCATTTTAATCATATTGGGTTTACTCGCATGTAGAACACAAAACACATAATTTACCAGTATTCCAAATGCTGTCAGTTTGAAAGCAAAAGGAATACCAAAAAAAAAACCTGAAAAAGAAAATGGATTAGTAACATCCTACAAAATCCTACAAAGCCCGAACGAGTCCCTACAAGCCCTACAGAACCTGAAAGAGAAAACGGATTAGTTCAACACACAAAAAAGAAGATCTATGAAATAAGAACCAGTTTCTGTGGAGTTTTCCCCAAAATTGGCCCTTTGTTCATAGACCTTCTCAAATAAACATACGAGTAAACCCAACTACAAACTCGCTTTCACACAAATTCTCCTCGAAAAAAAAAAAATGCATTTAACTTGGCTGAAGATCCAAGTTAAATGAAGGCCATACACACCCCCGCCACCAAACATTTATCCTACTGTTAATCCAGTCCGATGATTCCATGGTAATCCAATCCAGGATTCAATCCTTAATCCAGGATACTTGGTTGTCACAGATCACTCACTGCACTTTTAGCGAAAAAAAATATATATAAAAATAAAAATGATTTTCAAATTTTAGGACGAAAAAGATAAAATTGAAAATGGAAAAGATTAAACCAGCAAAAATAGATAGAAGTTTAATGTGTCAAAATGTGCTTACATTACGACAATATTAAAGCCTTTTATTATTTATTTACTTAAATTTATTTACTCATTTAATTTTATTTATTTATTTGAAAATGGTGTCTACTGACAAGGACCTACTCAAAACTCATAGGTACCTATCGAATACTCATTTACCAACCCCCATTACCTGCTTACATGCCATTATGGGGTATGAGCCCAAGATTTCCCTCAACTTACTACCATCATAGAATGCTCTACCTGCATTTTTTTACATGCCACATTAGGATTTGAACCCACCCTATTCTAAAATATTAAACCTATTTGGAAACTCAGGGCAAAATTGAAACTGTTTGAAAAAAAACCATCACCCACGACCAACGTAATTCTTACTAGACCAACTTTCACCATTTCTCTACACGATTCCTGGGGTTTGAACCCAGTACTTTCCTATATATAAAAAAAACAACTTTCACTATGTCTCTACACGATTCCTGGGATTTGAACCCAGTACTTTCCTATATAAAAAAAAACAACTTTCACTACGTCTCTACATGCACGATTCCTGGGATTTGAACCCAGTACTTTCCTATAAAAAAAAACAACTTTCACTACGTCTCTACATGCATGATTCCTGGGATTTGAACCCAGTACTTTCCTATAAAAAAAAATATAAAAAAAAACAACTTTCACTACGTCTCTACATGCACGATTCCTGGGATTTGAACCCAGTACTTTCCTATAAAAAAAAAAAAAACAACTTTCACTATGTCTCTACATGCACGATTCCTGGGGTTTGAACCCAGTACTTTCCTATAAAAAAAAAAAACAACTTTCACTATGTCTCTACATGCACGATTCCTGGGATTTGAACCCAGTACTTTCCTATAAAAAAAAAAACAACTTTCACTATGTCTCTACATGCACGATTCCTGGGGTTTGAACCCAGTACTTTCCTATAAAAAAAAAAACAACTTTCACTATGTCTCTACATGCACGATTCCTGGGATTTGAACCCAGTACTTTCCTATAAAAAAAAAAACAACTTTCACTATGTCTCTACATGCACGATTCCTGGGATTTGAACCCAGTACTTTCCTATAAAAAAAAAAAAAACAACTTTCACTATGTCTCTACATGCACGATTCCTGGGGTTTGAACCCAGTACTTTCCTAATAATAAACCAACTTTCACAACTTTCACTATGTCTCTACATGCACGATTCCTGGGGTTTGAACCCAGTACTTTCCTAATAATAAACCAACTTTCAACATTTCTCTACACGATTCCTGGGGTTCGAACCCAGTACTTTCCTAATAAAAAAAAACAACTTTTACTATGTCTCTACACGATTCCTGGGGTTTGAACCCAGTACTTTCCTAATAAAAAACCAACTTTTACATGCCACGTGGCGGACCACGCCCATTATATTAAGACCATGTGCTACTCAATTGCCCATTTTCCCCATAACTAATTTCTTAATTTCCCATTTTCCCCATTATACTATTGTTACCCTTTAGATCTCTACTCCTACAAGCCATCCCTGGACGAAGGCATTTCATGCCTCCAATCCGTTTGAGGTACGTACCACCCACCCCTGGTACTGTACCCCGGGTGTGTCCCCTACGGGTAACCCACCCTTTGTCAGTAGACACCTTGATTTACTTACGTTATGAAAGCACCACACTAACGAAAACGAACGAACCGAAAAAATGTTAAAAGAAATTAATTTTATGTTGATTTTAAATTTATTTATCATTATTGCGTTTTAAAAATTGAAAGTTAAAAAAAAAATCTAAAAGACCACAACTTTGACTGACCCGATCAACCGCTGGCCGAGAACTGATCTTGCTAGCCGATTCCAAATGCGTAGAAAGCTAAAGTTTGCCACGTAGAAAT
>NW_007385331.1:0-3183 GCF_000475195.1 Diaphorina citri
GAGCACATGTATCAGACGATCACTATTGCTTGCTACATTATCATCATGATTATTGGTGAGTTCAGGTTTGGGAAAGTGGGTTAGGGGTAGAGGTGTTGTGAGTTTGTCTACAAGGTAGACAAAATGTTATGTCTATTTTCGGACGATTACCTGCTTAAATTTCAATCCATGATCAGTTGATTTTGGTTCAAAAATGTCCAAAAATCGACTAACATTCGGGGATAAATGGATAATTCTTTATAAAGCGGTATTAGTAAGATAAAGGTTCCGTCAACTTATACAAGAATTTTAATCGATTTATGGAAATCTTAAAACATTATGAGGGCAACTTGTTATTCAGAAGAAGTAGGGAAGTGTTCACCTCACACGTTACATCACTGCATCTTTTCGTCCTTACTTTCGTCCACCAAACCTTCATTCGTCCCTACCGAGACCAAAAAATGCCTTATTGTCGTCTTCTCTTTTCGTCCCCCAGGGCTGGCATCGAACTCCCTCGTCTCGTTCATCGTGATGCGCCAGTGCACCCGCAAATCCATGACCAACACGGGCCCTTCCCCGCGTAACCTGTACATCGTCAATCTCAGCATTGCGGATCTGGCTCTTTGTGCCCTGACTATTCCGTTCACGATACTGAGCCTGGTGAAGAAGTCGTTCATATTTAACACAGTACTGTACAAGATCATGCCGCTAGTCCAGGGCGCCAACTTTATGGTGACCAGCGGAACTATTACTGCTATCGCTTTGGACAGGTAAGAAACATTGGACATTTAATTTGGACAGGTAATTAAGGACGCTAACGGATTGAGTGCGGGTGAAATTTTTACTCAGGTAGTTGACAACAGATTAAGTTCCAATAATTATTGGATTACCAGGATGGAGTTCTGTACGAGGTACAGCTAGAAATACAAGTCTTTCGCTCGGGAAAGACACGATTCGTCTCAATTTCAGGTTTAGGATTCGTCTCAGTGAAGGTATTCAAAAAAAGGTCAATACCTAGGTCCGAATTACCTTCCTATACAGAGCTACAGACCGAGGGGTTGGGCTACCAAGATAACTCACCGTTATACGTAGTCCTGCCATAAGTTCTGTTACAAATATTGTTCACCGTATATTTTCCGTTAGCCTACATGGAAATACTCGCAACCAACTTTAATGTAAACAGTATTCACCAAGCTTCATTATGTGGCTCAGTTGGAGTTTTGATTGAATGATGCACGGAAGAAAATTAGGCTCGAATGATGAAAGGAAATACCTGCCATGTACGCGAATGGAAAGTATGGGAAAATTTTATTTTCAAATGAAATTTTTTCACATTTGAATGAAAGGAAATGACAAGGTGTATGCTATTAGGTCTGAGGAAGGTAAGGAGAGGATAGGCACGATCGAGGTAGGCCATTTCCAGCCTCTGTGCTGATTTAATGGGGTACCAGTTTGAGGAGCCTACCAAACACCATTTTTATGGATAAGACGTCAAAAGAGGACAAAAAAATTACCAAGAAGACATATTTGAAATTGCTCAGTGACATTTTAGTCACAGGGAAACATTTGAGTCTCTTACCAAGATTCAGATCCAGTTCATAAGGATCCAGTTCATATGGAGTAACAGAACTTATGGCAAGACTATGTACATGAGTGAATTCATATTTCAACCCACATCTTGCCCGCTACACTTTATATCAGTCTTCCAAAATTACACTACAACGTGAACCAACAAAATGGTTGAGTTTTTCTTAAAAGCAATACTTGGTGAGCAATCAGAAACTGGAAATTTCTTCTGTTTAGTAGAAAATATTCGTTTTTGATTCTCTTCTTTATTTCAAAATGTATAACTTAAACATAAATATAACAATAATGTTTCTTTGTAAAGATTTAAAATAAGAATAAAAAAAAAAAAAAATCGTCCGCATACTGTTGGTATAGTGAGTAGAATCGTTTCCAACCAGACCACATACAAAATAATAACAGATAGAGAGATATACGGGGTGATGAAAGGGTAAGGTGTCATGAAAGATTTATAATTTGTCCAGATAAGATTGCAAGTCGGGCAGACCTTCCTTGAGTCCCTTTCGCTTACGAGTTTCCTGGACCACGTTGTAAGGCTTTGAGCCAGGGTCGGTTGGGTCACCAGGGAGGACTTGCCAGTGATCAAACACACACTGGGGGAATGCTTGGCCTCCGGTGTTACTACGCAGATCAGCAGTGAAACCTGATGGAAAAGACGAACGTAACAAATGAGACATCATGTCAAAGAGGAAATGAAACACACCTGTCTTCAGACTTTGTGTATTAGTCTTAGAGACATTCTACCCTCGTAAATTTATCTAAAAAGAAAGTCCTCTTTCTCTTCTCTCTTAGCATTTTCACATAACTATTCAACTTTTTCCCTTCTTTCATACTATTTCTTACCTCCACTCTCCTCACTTTTCCTTCCTTCTCACTCCTTCTTTCGTTTTCCGTCTCTTCTCTCCTATAATTTTCAACACGTTTCGACCTTTCCTCTCCTTTATCCATTGTTTCTCAACACTATTCTCTTTTCTTCTTCCTCTTATCTCGTTTTTTTTCTTCTTCACTATTCCTTCATCCCTTCCTGCCTACCCTGTCCATAAATTCTTTCAAGTCCTTCCCTAAACTGTCCTCTCCCCACTTCTCCTTCTCCACCTTTTAGTTTATCCTTTTTGCCCTCTTCTGCTTCTAACCATTCAATTCTTTCCCTTCCCTCCTTGTTTCACCACTTCTACCGCGTCATTCTTTTCACTAACCTTCCTCCTTCATTGCTTTTCTCCACTCTTTTCTCTTCTTTTACATCTCTACACTCCGTGCTTTATCCTGTTCACTGTTCACTCCTTCTCCTCCCTTCTTCCTGGATTCTTCCCTACTTCATCCTCTCTCCTACCGTCTTTCCCCTTCATACTTCTCACTATTTTTTCTTCTTCCCTCCTCTTTTTCTTCCTTCCCCTTCTTCTTCTTCTTCTTCTTCTTCCCTTTCTTCTTTTCTTTCTTAGAGCGTCTTAACAGGCAACTTTTGTGCTCTCGGAGTCCGTGGGGAGCTTTCTTTATCACCGCTGCGCCGCTGAGAGCTCGGGGAGGGGGGAATTGCTTCTCTGAATAGATATCCCAATACTGGGTCGCCAGTGAAACAGAGAATTCCCAGTGCAACAGTGAAACAGAGGATTGTTAGTGTAA
>NW_007385332.1:0-3183 GCF_000475195.1 Diaphorina citri
AAGCTAACGCTGACGAAAATTAACTTTGGATTTCTAAATTTCCAACAATTTCATTCCACAAAAGCGTAAAATAGTCAGCTTTAAACAAAGGCTCGTCAACTTTTCACACTATTTATCAAATCAAATATTAATTTTATCTTAGCGTGTAAATAAATTTAAATAAAATGTTAATTATTTATCATGCCGGCATCGGAAGTATTGTTATCACTATCAAAAAGTCACTACAAAATCAAATAAACGCAAACATTGGAATCATCAGGATCAGGAACGACAGGAAGTCAATATGTATCATGAAACCAAATAAACTAACTTATCTAACTCAATCACATCAGCGTGAACTCAGCTCGGAAAATTTAGCGCCTCCATGAAAATATCATCTCGCTTATCAAAATGAACAATAAATACACAAATGGCAAACAAGAGCATAGATCAATACTATTCAATTATTCTCAATAGCGCCTCTCGCTGAAAATATCATCTCGCTTATCAAAATGAACAATAAATACACAAATGGCAAACAAGAGCATAGATCAATACTATTCAATTATTCTCAATAATAAAAGCATATCAGTAAATATTCAAAGTGATATGCAGTGATAAGGTCTATCAACGATCAATACTATTCAATTATTCTCAATAATAAAAGCATATCAGTAAATATTCAAAGTGATATGCAGTGATAAGGTCTATCAACAATTTCATTATTCATTTTACTGATAGGTACGTGATATGTATTGGTCATCAAATGTTTATGCTGTGTATTCACAATAATTGCCTCACTGATAAATAAATAATGGCTCCTCAGTGATGTTGTGGTAGAGCGGTGGACTCGGGATCTGGAAGTTGGTGGTTTGAGTCCAGGTCAAGTCATAAAATTTCGTGATATGTATTGGTCATCAAATGTTTATGCTGTGTATTCACAATAATTGCCTCACTGATAAATAAATAATGGCTCCTCAGTGATGTTGTGGTAGAGCGGTGAACTCGGGATCTGGAAGTTGGTGGTTTGAGTCCAGGTCAAGTCATAAAATTTAGCGTAGTGGACTGAGCGGGAATGACATTTGTGACAGGCATTTATGCTTGGCATTGAAATTCCTCGTTTTAATGATCCCTTTGGTAATTAGGTACTTACTCATAAGTTACCGACGACCGATTGGTTCAGTGAACTCTAAAACTCACTGAGAGGGTTAAACAACTTCTGAGACTCAAAGTGTTAAGTGAAATTATTTCTCTTTTCTATAAAATGGAACATTCTATGAAAGTATTCTATTTTCAGCCTTACGCAGGAGTAATTAACCTCGAGGAGGAGAATTTTAATGATCCCATTGGTAATTAGGTACTCATAAGTACCGACGACCGATTGGTTCAGTGAACTCTAAAACTCACTGAGAGGGTTAAACAACTTCTGAGACTCAAAGTGTTAAGTGAAATTATTGCTGATACGTAATATGTATTGGTCATCAAATGTTTATGCTGTGTATTCACAATAATTGCCTCACTGATAATATAATGGCTCCTCAGTGATGTTGTGGTAGAGCGGTGAACTCGGGATCTGGAAGTTGGTGGTTTGAGTCCAGGTCAAGTCATAAAATTTAGCGTAGTGGACTAAGCGGGAACGATATTTGTGACAGGCATTTATGCTTGGCATTGAAATTCCTCATTTTAATGATCCCTTTGGTAATTAGGTACTCATAAGTACCGACGACCGATTGGTTCAGTGAACCCTAAAACTCACTGAGAGGGTTAAACAACTTCTGAGACTCAAAGTGTTAAGTGAAATGTTTGTATTTATTTAAGAATACATCTAAAATTACAAATAAAACACCCCTTCCAGGTTTTCATGTCCTTATTTCTCTTTTCTATAAAATGGAACATTTCTATGAAAGTATTCTGTTTTCAGCCTTACGCAGGAGTAATTAACCTCAAGGAGGAGACTATTCCCTCCTAAATATAAGAGTAGAAAGGACATCCACTTGAACAATGTTTCCTTCTTTGAAATGTTTAAAAATGGACGTTTTAAAATGTTTCCTTCTTCTCCTCAAGCCAAATTCATTAACTAAGGGCATAATCTCCAAGTGTTATCCTAGACATGAATACACCAAACAGCCTAATACATAAGAAATTTCTTTTGCATAATTCATCAAGCCGGATTTGCGTGTTAGTTATGTATCACATAAGCTAAGTACCGGTTACTTGGACACATTTAAATTGCATATTTCTTGCCAGCTGATGGCAAAACTTGTCTAGCTGTCACCAATAGAAAGTGAACCAGTAAGTAGTTACCAGTATCCGTAATATGTATAGGTAGTTATTAGTTATAGTTAGTTAGATCCTTTTTCCTTAGTTATTTAGATATAACATAATCACCAAGTACCTGTTCCTGAAAGCAACTTTGTCATAACATAAACATAGGGAGAACTGTAACGAAGGTCTTATCGTCCCGAAGTCGAAGAGAGGAGGATAGAAGAAAGCCAGCCGTTCCGAGAACGAATAAAATTTCGGGCATGAATCGAGCCCGAAACGTAACACTTAGGTAAGCTATCTAGGCTGGCTTCATACTTCAATCACCCTCTAGGTTGTGACCTGTGCCTGCCCAGGGTAACATTTTTTGTACTTGAAGCAGGTAGGTACACATCTCTGTAACTGTAACAAAAAGAACCTGAAAAACCTTCCAGGAACGAACTTGGCATATTTAGATTCTGATTTTTTTTTATGAGTTTGATTAAATTTTAACACCGCAAAAGTTAGGTCTTTAGTTATGTAGGTAAGAGTTTTCTGGGTGCACACATTTGAAATAAACATGCAAAAAACTATTGGAAAATTTCAAACATTTGGTAGGTACTTAATACCCACGTAGGTACTTAGGTACCTATGTGTCGATTTCTTCTAGTGAAAACTTCATAGGTAGGTACTTTTGGACTAGGTCCACCTCTAAATTTTTTATGACTTGACTTGAACTCGAACCACCAACATTCAGATCCGAAACCACTCTAGGTGATTCTGAGGTAGATAAATATTTGACCGTCCGTCCGGTCCTGTCCGTTGTTGTATTCTGACTTGCACTGATCTAACCGTATCGCGCGCAGTGAGAATCGGGCTTGCATGATAATCAGAGATGTGCAAAATGCTTTTGAAAACCAATTTGAAATGCAAAATGTAAAATGCCTCTAGAAAACCAATTTG
>NW_007385333.1:0-2899 GCF_000475195.1 Diaphorina citri
AAGCTCCACTACTCTAATGGTTAAAAAAAAAAAATAATAATAATAATAAATAAATAATAATATGTCGTGTAATATTAAACTGTTGAGATAAAGTGACTAGATGTCCTAATTCGACAGTACATTTCAGATTGTTCAGTCTACATAACTATGTATTATCAATATTATCATCATCAATCTCTAAAAGCTAGGCCTTGTCGGTGAAGTGTGAAGTCAGTCACTCTTCTCGATTTCTTGCAAACCTCCTTCATTTCATGGAACGATCGGCAGTTCATTGGATCTTGTATGTCTTCAAAATATCTTTTCCTAGGTCTTCCTCTGGGTTTCTTTCCTGCTACCTTTCCTTTATCTGGGTTTCTTATACCGAGTAAAATTCCGTCTTTTCTCTTCTGTTTTCTCTTTCTCTGCCTTTTTCTACCGGGAAGTTCCATGAGAAGACAACATTACAAATACAGATGAATCAGGCGAAACTATATTCTATTCTACATATATGTCTATAGCTATAGGTATCTATTGGGTTTTGTATTTCTATACTTCTATACTATATTTCTATATTGGGTTTTGTATTAGAATACCTATGAGAATGTTTAGAGAAATGCATATGTAATTTTATCTCAAGATATGCCATACAGGGTAGGAGTAGTCAAATTAGCGGCACTCAAGGGCTCCAGAGATCGCTTTAACATAATAACCGCAGGGAGCGGATTTGTATGCACACAAAAATGGCCCAAACATGTATGCAAAAATTGCAATATGCACCAAAAACTTACCAAATTGTCCAAAAACATACAATCATACTGACACACCTTTACTCTTTAGATCGAACCGGTTGCAATATTAAATTATTTAGAAATTTAGATACTAAGAACTTTTCTTTGAGATTTCTGAGTCACCCGTTATGCGAAGAGTGCAATACATTATGCACTCATATGCGCGCATTCATGCATAGAGAGCGAGAGAAACAAAGATCTGTTCAAATTCGAATCGCTTCGTAATAAATAAATGATGCTGAGTGCGTCGCGCACCAGGGTCGCAACAGGGCGCACCAAATTTTGAGTCTCTAGCTTATACCGTTCGTGAGATGTTTTGTTTACAGACCGACAGACACACGGACCAATGGCTGATGGCTGAAACTTTGGATTGAGGGATAGGGGGACCTCAGAAAGTGTTTTGATACTAAAAACTGACCATCAAATATGGGGTGTATTACGTACATCAGTTTTCTTCCTAAAGGTAAAGCAAGTAAAAAAAAAAAAAAAAAAAATCAAATGTCGAATAAGAAAAGACCACTTGATGTGCCCCGCGCCAAGTTTGAGGAAGATATCAAGGTAAAACCTCCCAAATGGGACATTAATTTCTTTGAGAACCTTGGATTTCTACCACATCATGCCTTTCAACTTCGAAACCTTTGATTTTCAGGCGTTCTTATATAAAAGTCACGCTCCAGAGCTTTGTCCCTGTAAGCAACATTACAACTTGGCACTTCACATTCCGAAAAAAAAAAAAAAAAAAATGAAAACAAAAAAATAAATTGGGGGTCGGTTCCCGGTTCATACGCATGTGCACCGCCCCTGTACACAGATATACACAATTACACTTAAGACATATTTTATATGATACGCTAGTGTATAAGGTCGCTGTGAGATATAACCCAGTCCTAAATGCAAACACATTCCCGAGATTTGTTCCCAGCATGGAGGGTGGTCAGCCACCTCCGCGATGGTAGCTCGTGAGATTTACAATCCGGAGGCTGTGAGTTCGGATCCCCGTAAAGCCCCTTTTCATGAATTTTAGCAGCCCCGCAGAAGTCCCTTTTCAATAATTCTAGGAGTCCCTTTTCATAAATTCTGTGATTTACTATAGAATTCTCGAAACACCTTGGAGTATGCTTTGGCAGCCAACGTGTTGAAGTTGAAAATTCAGAAAGGAAAATGAACCTTAACTCAGAAACTAAGTAGCTGACTACAGTACGAAGACTATACAAAGGAAATCCCTGAGATTTTTTACCATCAGCAAATCTGCCAACTCAATATGCAAACATATTAATCTCATGTCAAATTCTCTCACACACATATCTGCTTAAAGACATGGTTTATGAACACAGACAGACAGACACATAAGTCTCTCGTCTCTGGCAGAAAATAATCCCCTTGTAATCAGATTTAAAAAATACTGGTCGAATCAAAAATTTAGTTAAGTTAATAAAACTCGTCTGTTCCCTCCGGGAACGGAGATTAAATTTGATCAATCTTAAGGGGACTACACATTAGATGGACCACGCGGATTGCGTCAGAAAATCCTCCGGACCATTGTAGTCCAGTGTAGTCCGGTCTGTCTGATGTGTGGTCCTCTTTACTGAAGATAGCTCAAATCTTCGGACTAAGGGTAATTAATAGCTTAGCATCATACACAAAATGCCTACCTAAAGGCTGTGTAGGGACCAAGGGTCCCAAAAGTGTGCTAAGCGATAAGCTCCACTACTCTACGGATCATCCCTCCAATAAGAAGGCCGTGGGTTCGTTTTCCTCTCGGGGAGAATTCCAAATCCAAAGTCTCTACTGCACTAACTTAGCTAACAACTAAACACTGAGGTAGGCTAACTTACATCAACATAAAGTCATCATGAGGACTGCAAATCCGGGTGGAAGTTTAACATAAATCAAGCCATGTCTGTCATAAATTACCAACACTTTCAGGAGAAAGAGATAGGTATCTACATATTTATGTTTAACTCATAATATGCTAAATAGTTGCTAAATAGACTACCTATAGCACATTATACATTATGTATTCTTCATTTTCAAGAGTTATGCCAAAATGGTAAACTAATTTGTGCTGAAAAATTCTGGCATTTCAATTCCATCATGTTCCTGTCCTGTTCCTGTTATTATTAGTAAAAACG
>NW_007385334.1:0-1624 GCF_000475195.1 Diaphorina citri
GCCTCTTGAAAGGTACAATCGAAGTTTTGTCATAAATGACAATATTTCATCTTTTTGTCGCATGACAGTGTTTCATCAGACGGGTATATCCAAGAGTTGTCAATACGAAAATTTTGAAGTGTAATTTAATTTGTGTGCGGAGCTGAAGATTTCGTGTTGGTGCTAATTTAGTTAGCTGGCTAACTATTATTATTATTATTATTATTATTATTATTATTATTACTACTACTACTACCTTCGTCTCGGCTTGGGCAAAAGAGACTGAGTGAGGTCTACAGTTCACAGAACTACTAGTAACTATATAAACACATTGATTAATTAAAAACAACAATAAAATAAACAAAAAGAGAAAAAGTAGGTACATTTTAAGTAGGTATTTAGGTACTGAAATTTCGAAATTTCATATCTCTGCTAACCCTCTCGAAGATTTATTATTTTATTTTTATTTTTTACCCCCTATTTTATTTTTTACCATATTATCAACTATCTTTCGCCTTTTATTGATCATGTCGCCTTGTGCATCATACTTCATTACATAATCAGAGTATCCCGTCCTTTTGAATGAAATTCTGGCGGAACTTGAAAGGGTATACTATAGTATTGTATACATGTAGTATTGTAAGAAATAAAGTGCCTCATTTCTTTCTTCTTTCCTTTCTTTACCTATAGGAAGGAAAGTACAGTAGAACCTCGATTATTTCAACTAATTGAGACCGGGGGTAGTTGAAATGATCTTTTTCTCTCATAAGGATATCCTTTGAAAGGTAGAAAGAAACAATGAATTTTGGAGTTGAAATAATGGAAGTTGAAATGATCGAAGATCTAATGTAATGTAATTTGGACAGCATTTAGTAACGGGACTAATTTTGGTTGCAAAAACTCGCTAATATCTATAAAATATGTGAATTTTTTTCCAGTCGACCCATTTCTGAAATGTCAAGTAGGTTTGATGATGATGACTTTTTTTTTATCTATCAATGATGTGTATTTTTTTTTTTTTTTACTGTAATGGAGGCTGTAGTCTTTTTTTTTATTCTCTGGTTCCAATTAGAATAAACAATAGTGAGAGTAATATTTTATATCATTACAGTAGAACCGCGATTTTATGAACCTCGGTTATATGAACTTGAAAATCCGAGCTTTTTATTTATTTTTTACTCGAAAATCGGATTTTTTCCGATAATGCAAACAAAAATTTCCGATTTTTTATTTAAATCCTCACAGAAATTGTTGACAAATGCTAATATGAACATATTTTGTCCCTTTAGTTACATAATATGTCACTAAAAGGACAGATAAATTAATAAATAAGCATTTACTGTCGAAAATATGCCATATTTCCTGTTTTCTAATGTAACCCCGATTTTATGAACTTTTATATGGAACCTCGATTTTATGAACTAGGTACCCTTGGCCCCAATTAGTTCATAAAATCGGGGTTCTACTGTATTTACAATTTTTTATTTTTATATATTTAATGTTACAAAATATTTTTTTTATAATACAACACTGATTACATTATTTTTCACCATTAAAAATTGTATTGTTTCTCACAATGAATATGTTTTTTTTTTTTTTTTTTTTTTACTCCCTCTCAATTTGGGGGGGGGGGACTCAAACCTAG
>NW_007385334.1:2665-3182 GCF_000475195.1 Diaphorina citri
CTTTTCAATTCTTTAACCCTTTCAACCCCAAAGGGACAATACGTCCTTTCTGTGGGATTTTTTTTTTTTTTTTTTTTCAAATGTTTCTTTTGTGATCTAAGACGTCAGTAAAATTCACTTAGCTAACTGGTCTAGTTTTGTCTCCATATCGATTTTTGTTCAGTAGTCCTAGGAGGCCATAAAACTTTGTAGAGGTCCAAGTAATAATGCCTGATCAGATAAATTGAAAGATTCTTCCTAAAGTAAGTCGGGGTGAAAGGGTTAAAAAGCATCTCTGGCTTCATATTCATACCTGCCGGTTTCTGTCACACTTAAACCAGGACATTGCCAGCCTAGTGGTAGTGCGTCTGCCTGGTAAGCGCTAGGCCGCAGGTTCGATTCCCGCCCGGGTCGGATTTTACTGCTAAGGTCGCGCTACCAATCAAGCTAACTAGGCTGACAGTTGCTTCATTGCTACGAGATAAAAAGGACGGTGAAACACTCATCTTCTTCCTTCTTTTTCTTCTCCTTTTTCTCC
>NW_007385335.1:0-886 GCF_000475195.1 Diaphorina citri
AAAAACAGCTCAATAAATAGAAACTGTGTAGAAGTATAGAAAACTAGAAAAGAAAATGAAGATTCCATCCACATGATGCCTTCAGCCTTCAGCATAAATGATATTACATAGTTTTTACATCAAACGTGCTGTGTGGATATTATTTGTATAAATAATGTACATTATACAGCTACTTTTGCTTTTGTATATTATTGTATAGATACCTACATCATAGTATTCTATATCTCAGGGTTGGCCACTAACCTTACCTTCAGGAGCCGCAATCCCACAAAGGCGATTCGGGGCGAGGCCACGCCGCAGGCGAAATTTTTGAAAATTTCGGTCTACAATTTTCAGAATTCTCATGGAAATTACCACTAACCTTACCTTTGGGAGCCCACAAAGCCGATTGGGGGCGAGCCACGCCGCAGGCGAAATTTCTGAAATTTTTGGTCTAAAATCTTCAGAATTCTCATGGAAATTCTGATCTTCAAAGAAATTTGTATGAACCATGGAGAGTCGCACAAGATCGGTGTCTCGCGAACGTTATGGCCACCCCTGGTATAAAAGGTATTCACTATTCACTCGCGTTTGTCTGTCGGAGTCCGTCCCCCCTTCATCTTCCATGACTTCAGGCAAGGAGCCAAATTCTATTTACCAACCTCTCGAGATCCACCGGGTGTTTCTATGTACATAGGTATGTATGTATTATCTGTGTATGGCTTGTATACTATGTCCATGACAAAGATGGACTTTTTTTTTCATTAGGCCAGCCACTCACTACATATTAGGTAGACCTGACAGATACGGCTGAAAAAGTCCGCCTATTATCAGGTCTACCTGATAGTGAGTGGCCTTAGGTACAGAGAAATGTAAAGTCTTATCGTCCCGAAATCGAAGAGAGGAG
>NW_007385335.1:946-3181 GCF_000475195.1 Diaphorina citri
CTCTCTTTCCCCTCTCTCTCTCTCTCTTGGGCAGCCACTGCGTAACCAACAGGCAACGGGGCGGTTTCAAAATTGAGCTGAAGGACTAACATTGTCAACCATAAAACGGTACAAAAGTTAGGGAACATTGGAAAGAAAAAAAAAGCCATTGAGATTTTATTCAGGCCAATATCGCTCACCGAGGTATAATAGGGTGTGCCTTCGGCTTGCTGACGACAGTAATTGTGGGGAAAGTTTCAGTACTTTTGTTGGGGACATTGAAGATGAGATTTCAATTTTCAAATCGAAGTCGATCTTACCTGAAACAAAGATAGGATACAAATTTGGTTAGTCGCTAGACATATCATTATTCTCTAAGAGGACTTGAAAACTAAGAAAACAGTCACAGAGGGACCTCGAAAACCATGAAAGGGGTGAAAAAGAAATACGGCGCTGTACGTATTACATCTGTTGAAGTCAGTAAAAACCATGGAAAATCCGAAGGAAAATATCCCGAGATCCATGTGGAAAAGGGAGAGAAAATATATCCACGAGATAAGAAAAAAGCATAAATATTTTACTAGGTCAAATTCTCTACAGACTTCCCCACATGAAGAAAGAGATCCATCAAAAAACATTGGACGAAAACATGGATATAAAAAGCTAGAAGGAACTGAAAATACTATATGAATAAATGAAGTTTGACGGGAAAGTTGGAGAAGAAGGCGGGAGAAGAAGAGATGGAGAAATCAAGGAAATGAAAAATGAAAATAGTTGTAAAAAGAAATGGAGAGAATCCCCCAGCATAGAAAATTGCCACGGGATAAAATCTCGTGAAAGAAAAAGAAAACAAGATGAACAAGCAAAACAAGACCATGATGGCAAGAAAGAAGGGTTGGATTAAAGATAATGATGAATACAGGAAGAAAGAAGAAAATTGGGTTATAAAAGAACTTCTAATAAAATAATAGGTGGGTATATGCAAAAAGAAATGAGGAAAGAAAAACGAGGGAAAAAATCGCAGATGTTTACAAAGCTTTTGATCGACTGAATATTTTTCTAACCCGTCCGTCAGCCTGATTTTTTTTTTTCTTTCTGTGAGCAGATAGCAACTAACACCATTGTTTATTTACAAAGGCTAAAAAAAATTAGGTTAAAAGTTGCTATCTATTGTGCTCACAAGATCAAACACATCCCATTGGTCAGCAAACAAGGATACGTCACCCGTCCAAATTCTCACCAACCTAGCTGTAAATACACCCTGTATAGGCAGGACTTTCAAAATCATACCCATGTTCAAAACATGAGCAGAATAATAATAAAATTTCCTAATATTATGAAAAAATATAAAAAGCCAAAGGCGTACAAGGCTCAGCCATTTTTCCAGAAGAAAAAATAGAAAGCTTTTCAGAAAATTTGCTAGAAAGGCGAAGAAGAAAATTTTATTTTGTTGTAGGAAATTTTTTATGCTCGCTTTAAATAGCAATCCATCCAAAATGTTACTAAAAGCAAATGAAGGGCGAAAATTTGGTAGAACGTAGCCCAAAATTGTCATGATATCCAAATCTTAATCGAAATCTGCCAAACAAAGAGTTCAAAAACTTACCCAACCGGACACAGACACTAATGCTTCATTCAAGTCATTCCATGTTTTTCAAGCCAGTTTGGAAAACCATCTCTACGCACGGATGGGAAAGTAAAATCGAGCTTTGCGTCACAACCACAATGCAAACACTAATGTTTTATTCAAGTGATTCCATGTTTTTCAAGCCAGTTTGGAAAACCATCTCTACGCACGGATGGGAAAGTAAAATCGAGCTTTGCGTCACAACCACAATGCACCCTCGTTTTCATTCGCACACTGGGACCGCGTTGGGGAATCGAGAACACCTAACAAGTGCTGCTCGCGAAGTTGTGGCGGTGAAAAGGGGAACTGCTTGGAAACGTGAGTTTGGCGCCAAACTTGCAGAGAAAGAAACTGAATACCGGGTGGTTGTTGGAACAAACTCTTGGAAATTTTTTTAGGAGTGAATTTCATTATTGGATTTTTTTTATATAAAATGAAGTGGAAAATACTTGTTTTTAGGTTTTCTTTTATGTTCAAAATACTCGCAGATCGATGAGATTATTCTGCCAAACAGCAGATCTCAAAAACTCTAATTAATCTGCATGGTCTTGTCGGCAGACAAGACGTATGCGAAGGAGGATCGCCCAAAAGGAAAAATAGTTTTCTTTCTTGACGTGGCGCGTACGCGT
>NW_007385336.1:0-2737 GCF_000475195.1 Diaphorina citri
TACCTCTTTAATTTCCTCATCCGTGAAGCTGGCATTATGGTCTATCTTGAGGAGAGGGATATTATCACACACATCCAGTAGGTTGGCCACGTAGCTGGCGTAGTTCTCAGTCTTTCTCTGAAATAGAGGAAGCAAAGAGAAATACAATCAATAACAATCTATTGGTGAGCTGCCCAAAGTTTGGGTTGCCATATGACACAGCATACTACTCAAACAGAATTGTTATATTAAAATCAAGATGTTGAGTTTATCTGTAAGCTCCAAGCCTAACGTATGAACCTCGCTTCCCCTACTATACAGTGTTGCCAAACTCAACACAATCAGGGGAAGGTAGCACAATATAGAGGGAAGGAGCCACAATACTGGATACCTCTGATAGCATAGCCGCTTCCATTGTAATTTTGAGTTTCATCCTGTTAAGCTCCAAGCCTAAAACGATATGAAGCCTCGCTTCCCCTACACATGACATTGATTGCCGATACGTGAGCCTACTATACCATGTGTCGCATCAAACTCAACACAATCAGGTTTGGGCAAGTAGCACCAATATGCGACTCCTATACATACCGTTCCAGTAATGCTGAGCTTATCGGAAGAGTCTTCCTTTCCAAGCCCCTGTAAGTATGAACCTCGCTGCCCTTACTAGTACAGTGTCCTTGCCGAGAACGAAGCTACGATACAAGTGTTGCAAACTCAAGCAGCAATCAGGTGGGAAGGTAGCACAATATGGAACCCTATATCATACCGTTCCAGTAATGTTAGCTTTCTGGAGAGATTCTTCTTCCCCAAGCCCTGAAGTTATGAACCCTCCGCTGCCCCTACCTCATACAGTGTTGCCGATACAACTAACTATATCAGTGTCCCGCCAAACTCAACACAATCAGGGGAAGGGAGCACATATATGGATACCCACTAATAACATACCGTGCCTTCCAGCTAATCGTTGAGCTTATCGGAGAGTTCTCTACTTCGCCAAGGTGAAGTATGAACCTCAGCTGCCTCTTACTATATCAGTGTTGCGGACGAACTCCCGTTGCCTCTAGCAACAGGATGGAGAGCTCGGGAAGGATGGCATAATGTGAATCCGAAGATGCAGAGGGGGGGTCTCTCTCGGTGGCTATCCTTACACAGTAGAGGAGGGTGCTTCGGCATGTGGGCGCAACGTCACGCGCCCCACACACATGCGGGGACAGGAATGGAATTCCAATAGTCATCTGGCAAAAGAGAGAGTATGGGGTACGATGGGATTGAATAAGTAATAGATGACCATTAGATAGGTAATAGATACATAATACATATCCAATAATTAATGATAATAATGTATAATCATTAATATATAATAATAAATAATAATAATAAGATACTTAATCAATAATACGATACGATGAACTAAATAACTAATCAATAGTGCTATTTGGATATCTTGCTCGCATAGGAGCCTGAAAAGTCCCTTTTACTCCAGGCGTTTAGGCTAACTACTATTATTCGATGGTCCAGACATTCTGCAAATTAATAGTTAGAGGATTATAATTTCACATACCTTCGGCTGGGATTGAAACCAACGCCTCTCTGTTTATGCCAGGCGATGGCGTTTTGACCACTAACACCACCGAGGGCAGTTTTGAAAGCAATAATATGATTATTATTTATTATTTACACGCTATAGCAGCAAGGCCATTGTGTGAAAATAATATGATTTCTTATTTATCAGTAACCCAAAGTTTTAGACCAACCTAAAAATGTGCCTATAAAACTTGGCCTTTGTCCTCGCTCCTTTTATTTCTTGTTATTGATAGGGGGCTAGTTTGACTTCAGGACAATATCTCAAACACAAAAAGCCCACTCCCGATGCATTAGGTGTTAGGGGGCGAACAGGCCCTAAAGGATGGGTTAAGGTTACTGTTTACTACTAGGAAATCTCTGGGGAGAACCATTCTGATCTTCGTTTGCGCTATGTTAATATTTCGTTGTAGATATGATTCTCCAGCTTTGCATTCCGACGATTTCACACATGTCAATGTGATTTTTAGCTTGGTCTTAAGGGTCAATTTCATTTGAATAATGATATCCTCTACGAATTAATTCATGAGGAAAGTTGCTGTCTTCGAAATTGGGGCTCTTTTTGATCTGAGCGTCAGTTCTAGATTTTGAGCCTTCTAAGTTAATCCTCGTTCATCGAGCATCCGCCAGTGCTTCAGTTGATCTAGCCAGATGGAGAGTGCTTCTGACCTATATGCAGCACCGAACTTCGGTGGAAAACAGAAATCATCTGCAAAATTAAAAATCAAAATTAAGAAAAAGGAGTAATAATTCATGAATGTCACAAGTCAAATTATAAATAATGTAGCTGTTTGTAGCACGGGGTGAGGCCTTTTCCAAACATTCTGTGGATATTTAGCAGGTATTCCACAAGGCAATGCACATCAGTTACTAAGTGCCTCCTTTGCAATTAAATTCAAATTCAATAATCGCTTTGACACTGGGTAAATGCGCCACCGCACACACCGAAAAAAAAGCCCCTCGCCTCAAGTAAATCCTTACCGAGGCCCAAGGTGAGCCTCGCACCAATCCAACACGACAGAAACTTAGATCACTAAACGGGAATCGAGAACCTGAGACTTCTGTGTAAAATCCAGTGTGATACCCCATCGGGGGCTATGGCACAGGAAATATAAGAGAAATTTTATTCTGAGAGAGCAACGACGTCATGTGGCCGAGTGGATCGTTACTAATGCGT
>NW_007385336.1:8806-12008 GCF_000475195.1 Diaphorina citri
ATTTGACATCTATGATGATAGTGACAAGCATATTACTCACTCCTGAAGCAGCATTGCATATCAGATGAGTGACCTTCTCCTCATTCAGATCTTTCTCATAGGTTCCTCCATTGATAAACAACATTGACAGAATAGCAAACATGTCTTCCTCGCATAATTGTGAACAGTGAAGAACAACATCTTTGAACAGGGTATTGTCAATCTCAAAAGGCTTGGGTCTGAGCAAAAAATAATTAAAGAAAACTACAAATTAAATTGATCTAAAGGGTTTCTTCTGCTAACTTCCTTGACAAACTTAAATGGAAATTCACAAAGTTTCATTTTGTGTCACCAGGCTAGGTTCCCACAAAAAATTGTTTGTCTGTTATTCAGTGCCAAAGTTCTGCTATTTAGGGCTATATTGTGCAAAAAGACCAAAGGAATTTGTGCTTCTCACAACTTTACTTTTCAAGGTCACTCAAACTTATCACAGAGATTCCATAATTTAAAAGCATCAGAAGAGTCCTTGGGGCCAATTTCAAGAAATGTATGGTTTTGCTGTTATATAAGGCCATAGAAATTTGACATCTATGATGATAGTGACAAGCATATTACTCACTCCTGAAGCAGCATTGCATATCAGATGAGTGACCTTCTCCCTCTTAAAAAAAAAAAAAAGCAATAATGTAAAAGGAGCTACTATAACCCCTGTTGAGTTGAAGATGCATTGAACCTAACAGATTGGTTAATCTAATCCTCTAACTTGATCCAAGTTTAAACATTGTGGTCCCGGGCATACGTGATACAGTTAGGAGATACAGTATAAATATAAAGGGTCCAATTAATGTGGAAAGGTTCGTATCTGGACGACCTTCTGAGACATTACATTTCACTGATATTTAAATAAGTAAAATCATTCTGAAGTGACTTATTTATTGATACACGTGTATTTGGGCTACATAAATTAAGTAGACCTTGTTTATACTATTACACAAAATAATAATAAAATAAAATAAAGGGAGGGAAATATTACTGATGAATAATTTATACCGTTGATGTCTACTATACAGTGTTGCCGATACGAACTACTATACAGTGTCGCCAAACTCAACACAATCAGGGGAAGGTAGCACAATATGGAACCCCTATACATACCGTTCCAGTAATGTTGAGCTTATCGGAGAGTTCTTCTTCCAAGCCTGAAGTATGAACCTCGCTGCCCTTACTATACAGTGTTGCCGAGACGAACTCCCCGTTGCCTAGCAACAGGATCAGAGCTCGGGGAAGGTGGCATAATGTGAATCCGAGATGAGAGGGGGTCTCCTCGGTGGTTCCTATGTAGAGGAGGTGTTCGGTGTGGCAACGTGTGGAGGAGAATTGGGGCAGGAATGATTCGAAGTCATCTGGAAAAGGGAGAGTATGGGGTACATGGGATTGAATAATAATAATAATAGTGCTTATTTATACTGCTCGCATAGGACTGAAAAGTCCCTTTACTCCAGCAGTAGGCTACTACTATTATTGTGGTCAAATTCTCAAATTATATTGAGGATAAAATTCCATACCTCAGCTGGGATTGAACCCACGCCCTCCTGTTTACCAGGAAAAGAAGAGAATTAAGTAAATTTTGGGAGAGAGAAATTTTGGGAGAGCAGAAAGTAGATTGGTAGAGAGGAAACTGAAAGAACTTTTCGTATTTCACTTGAAAGGCAATAATATGATTTTTATTTATTTATTTATTTACACGCTAAGCAGCAAGGCCATGTGTGAAATAATATGATTTTATTTATTCAGAACCAAAGTTCTAAATGTGCCTAAAAACTGGCCTTTCCTCCTCTTTTTGTTATTTGATAGGGGCTATTGTTCTGAAAAAATCTCAAACACAAAAAGCCCACTCCGAGGCTTAGGTGTAGGGGCAAACAGCCCTAAAGGATGGCTTGAGCTTGCACGAATCTCCTGGGGAAATCTTCTGTTTCTTGTATGTTATATATGTTATATTCGTATGTAGATAGAATTCAGTCTTTGATTCGAGATTTCACACATGTCAATGTTTTTAGCTTGGTTAAGGATCAATTTTATTTGTAATAAAAACTCTACGAAAATTATGAGGAAAGTTGTGTCTTCGAATTGGGGCTCTTTTTATCGAGTCAGTTCTGGATTGACCCTCTAGTTACCTTCATCAGCATCCGCCAGTGCTATCAGTTGATCTACCAGAGGAAGCTTGACTATATGTACACCCGACTTGTGGAAACAGAAATATCTGCAAAATTAAAATCAAAATTAAGAAAAAGGGTAAAATTATGAAATCACACATCAAATTATAATAAATTAGCTGTGGTAGAGGAGTAGGGCCTTTCCACAACTTCTGTGGATATTACAGGATTCACAGGCATCACATCATTACTAAGAGCCTCCTTTGCAATTAATTCAATTCAATAATCCTTTGACACTGGTAATGCCGCCACCCGATTAAAGTAGCTGCTCAAGTATCCTTACGAGGCCAAGTGAGCCTCGAATTCCAACACGACAAAACTTAGTCACTAACGGAAATCGAACCTGAGACCTTCGGTGTGAAAGTCCAGTGTGATACCCACTCGGGCACGGAAATTAAAAGAGAAATTTATCTGGAGAGAGCAACCTGTGTGGCAGAGTGGGGATCGTACTAGGCTTGCACAGCGGAGGTCCCGGGTTCGATTCCTGGCAGAGTCGAAGTTTTTCCGGCTCTCAGTTTCACCGCAAACAAATCAGTTCGATTTTTAGCTAAATTCCTTTTAGGGATTAACTACTTTTTTACTTTCCTTATCCTATAGGAAGGAAAGTAATGTAATCGGGTCGAAATTTCGATGGTCAGTTTTTAGTGCCAAAACACGTTTTGAGGTCCCTAGAGCCTAAATACAAAGTTTCAGCCATTGGTCCGTGTGTGTGTCTGTCTGTCTGTAAACAAAATATCTCGAGAACGGTAAGAGCTAGAAATCCACGTATGAACAACTCATCAAGAGGAGACCTCGCTTCAACTTCATCGATATCAGCGGTTTCATTATGTACTATTGCTTCATTGGACGTACTTTGAGAAGATTTAATTACCGTACTTTTTAATTGCCGTTCTTATGAAAAAGTTCAAAGAGTTGTGACGTCAGATTTCACATCAAAATGTGCAGAAACGCTTGCGCACAAACAAACGAAGCGGGAGTCATGAATTATGACGTCATCGCCTACGGGAGCG
>NW_007385337.1:0-3179 GCF_000475195.1 Diaphorina citri
GAGACAATGAATTATTATTTTTCTTACTGTTTGATAGAAGGAACTGTAACAACAGAGGTTTTATCGTCCCTAATCGAAGAGGGGAGGAAGACAGGATAGGAGAAGACCAGCCTTTCCGAAAACAAATCTAACCTGTTTGGGATAAAGTTTGCCCCGGGCGGTAATCGAACCCGCGATCTTGTAAATGTCTCGTTTGGGAGTCGAACCGGCAAGGACCTTAACCACCAAGCCAGGTTTACTTGGTCAGAAGAAATTTCCATAAAAAATGGTCCAAACCATTGCTCTCCTTTCGTTGAAATAAAATAAAACCATTTTTTTTTTTCAATTCAATCTATACAAGACGTTTATTAAACAAGAAATTAAATAACAGACGTTTAAAATATAATTTTATATTTTTTTATTTAAACTTGATTAGAGGCTAATGTATAGTTTAAGATAATGTACGAGCTATGAGTATTTTATGTAAGGTATTACGTAAGTACTTTATTGATAAATTAAATATAATTTAAAATAATGTCTAAAATATGTGTGGGATTTTAGGTCTGCTTGATCATTTCTGAACAGGGTCTTCTGTATATTATATTTTTTAGGGTTCAAGAAGACAGATTATAATTTTCTTTCCTTCATCACTCCAGCTTCGAGTGCATGTCAATGAGGTTGTAAAATGCCACTTGCAACTGCTACTTGCTTCGTGTTAACTTCGTATTAACTGAAGTACCCAACTCAATGATTATAATTTTCTTTCCTTCATCATTCCAGTGCATGTCAATGAGGTTGTAAAATGCCACTTGCAACTGCTACTTGCTTCGTGTTAACTTCGTATTAACTGAAGTACCCAACTCAATCATTATAATTTTCTTTCCTTCATCACTCCAGCTTCAAGTGCATGTCAATGAGGTTGTAAAATGCCACTTGCAACTGCTACTTGCTTCGTGTTAACTTCGTATTAACCTAACTTAATAGACGCAGGCCTAAAACACCCAACACACATCAATTCCTATATAGTTCAATCGTTCCCGGAAAGAAGGCCTACTATGTTATTTAGTACCAAAAATAACGTAGGCTCTTCTTCTTGGGGACGATTCAGTTAACGTAATGTTTTAATTGAGTTTTTGTAATAATCGTTTCAGAGATTGTCTTTCGACTGCTTTTGAACTCAATTATTTAATTTTGGATTCGAAAGGTATTGGTCTAAACTTCTAAAGCAAAGGGCCTTGTTTCGAATTTAGCTACCTAGATATTGAACTTCTTTCTTCGAGATGCCCATGTTTATGAAGAAAAAAATCGGGATTTTATCCTGATTTAGGATACTAAGGTCGAGCCTCACCACCGTGGATTGTTTCAGGATTGAGTTCAATACGAGGTTAACCTGGCAATTGAGCATAGGGAAATCCTCGTTTTATCTGAATCCCGGGTTGGTAAACCCCACAGTATAAATGCTGTAGAGTCAAATTTTCATATTTTTTCCTTTTTTACTTTCCTTATCCTATAGGAAGGAAAGTAATGTAATCGGGTCAAAATTTCGATGGTCAGTTTTCTGAAGTACCTAACTCAACAGACGCAGGCCTAAAACACCCAACACACATCAATTCCTATATAGTTCAATCGTTCCCGGAAAGAAGGGCCTACCTATGTTATTTCGTACCAAAAATAACGTAGGCTCTTCTTTTTGGAGACGATTCAGTTAACGTAATGTTTTAATTGAGTTTTTGTAATAATCGTTTCAGAGGTTCGGAGATTGTCTTTCGACTGCTTTTGAACTCAATTATTTAATTTTGGATTCGAAAGGTATTGGTCTAAACTTCTAAAGCAAAGGGCCTTGTTTTGAATTTAGCTACCTAGATATTCAACTTCTTTCTTCGAGATGCCCATGTTTATGAAGAAAAAAAAATCGGGATTTTATCCTGATTTAGGATACTAAGGTCGAGTCTCATCACCGTGGATTGTTTCAGGATTGAGTTCAATCCGAGGTTAACCTGGCAATTGAGTATAGGGAAATCCTCGTTTTATCTGAATCCCGGGTTGGTAAACCCCACAGTATAAATGCTGTAGAACCTTATTTTCTGTATTGATTGTTATGCCCCATAGTCCCTATACCTTTCGAACCCCATGAATATCCTAAACGTATAACTATAACAATATTAACTATAATGAACAAAACACAACGACATTTCCAAACTTTCTTAACCCAAGTAAACCCAAGCGAGGTTAATGCTCGCCTGGAGTCACACTTTGAGATTAAATTTAATCCCATGGAATTAAGCAATCTGATTTGTTAATCTTAATCCGAAGACTTACCTAACGGATTAAGCAATCGGATTTGTTAATCTTAACCCAAAGTCTAATTGGGGCTCGGATCTCAGCAGCAATTAAATCAGAGCCTTCCAATTACAGACCCAAGATTAAATTTAATCCCATGGGATTAAGCAATCTGATTTGTTAATCTTAATCCGAAGACTTACCAAAGTCTAATTGGGGCTCGGATCTCAGCAGCAATTAAATCAGAGCCTTCCAATTACAGACCCAGATTTTCATAAGTTACTCGTATAATTAGGATAAACATTCCATACCGCCAGCCTAGTTAGCTTAGTTGGTAGAGCGTCTGCCTTGTAAGCGCTAGGCCGCGGTTTCGATTCCCGCCCGGGGCGGATTTTATCCTGATGGGATAATGTTCGTACTCGGAACGGCCTTATTTTCTGTATTGATTGTTATGCCCTATAGTCCCTGTACCTTTCGAACCCCATGAATATCCTAAACGTATAACTATAACAATATTAACTATAATGAACAAAACACAACGACATTTCCAAACTTTTGAATTTAGCTACCTAGATATTCAACTTCTTTCTTCGAGATGCCCATGTTTATGAAGAAAAAAAAATCGGGATTTTATCCTGATTTAGGATACTAAGGTCGAGTCTCATCACCGTGGATTGTTTCAGGATTGAGTTCAATCCGAGGTTAACCTGGCAATTGAGCATAGGGAAATCCTCGTTTTATCTGAATCCCGGGTTGGTAAACCCCACAGTATAAATGCTGTAGAACCTTATTTTCTGTATTGATTGTTATGCCCCATAGTCCCTATACCTTTCGAACCCCATGAATATCCTAAACGTATAACTATAACAATATTAACTATAATGAACAAAACACAACGACATTTCCAAACTTTCTTAACC
>NW_007385338.1:0-3179 GCF_000475195.1 Diaphorina citri
GCGCTGGTTTAGGTCAGGCTGGTTTGGGTCCCCAAAATCTTCTTTTTTATGAACTGGCCAACTGGCCCAAGGATACTAAATACGAATGGACTGGACCAGGGTCTATACAAACTAAGAATCCCTTAAAATGTGTCCATACATGGTCGATCGATATCGGGAAACTATGTTGTCGAGGCAGTGTGGACGGTTCAGTCGACTATGTGTGAATACACTTTTAGAGAGTAGATACCCTAGATTTAGAGTGCTTTGAGTTAGAGAGCTTTTTGACTTGAAGCTTATAGCATCTATGAAGTATTTTCCTTCCGGAAAACTTTCCGAAACGGAACTGATTCCGATGGCGCACCATCAAGTTTTCCGAAACGAAAAAAAAAGAATAAGAAAAAAAAAAAAAAAAAAAAAAAAAACACATTTTTTTTGTATAAAAAACACAAATATAGCATATGGGTACTCTATCTATAAATATTGTTGTAACATCAATAGCATATCAGTACTACATCTATAAATATTGTTGCAACATCAATAGCATATGGGTGCTATATCTATAATTACAATTTGCCGCATATGGGCGTCAGAAAAATTATTGTTGTGGCAAAGAGAAAAAGAATAGTATTAAATTGCAGGCAGGGTTGTATCATAATGAAGTATGATTGTTACAGTTGGTAATAATGTTTATGACAGTAAGATCTTGACCGTTAATATTATTGCAACATCGAGCTTTCCTTTTAAAATTTTTGACGCCCATAAGGAATCCCTTTACGGTTATGACGTCATAACTCTTTCACTCCTTTTCAGTTATGACGTCATAACCTAAAGGGAAATCCTTTTACAGGCAGTTTTGACGCATAACAATACGCTTATTTGTGTTGCATCAGGAAGGCACGCTGTAGCAGTTTTAAAAGGAAATCACTGGGTAACACATCAAATTCCTCGTATTACGGACAAGTTTTTTTTTCAGTGTACATACATACCTAATATAAAATTATTCGTGAATTACTTGCAATAAAAATGGTTAATTGGGTATACAATTATACATACAAATGGAATCCAATTTACGTAGAAGTACAGCTAAATCGAGTTTTTGGGGTGTCCATATCTACAGTTCAGTCAAATCTTCCACAATCGACGCGAACGACCTGTCATTTAACAGTGTTAAAGCGCCTAAAGGAGGGGAAAAAAGTAGACCTCTCTTACCAGCGTTATTTTCAGTGAAGTCTCGTTTAATGGTTAAAGATAACGTACATAGATATCAAAGACGACTTTGTTGGAAACACAGGGAGGATACCAATACCACCTCCCACTCATATGTAGCTCACGGTGAACTAACACCTGCAAAGATAAAACTCAGAAGAACAAATAGTATCATTAATTATCTACCATCTGACTTTATATAGTTACAGGGAACAATGTACACCCTTGCAGAGATAATGACTCCACGGGAGGATATAATGGCTGTTCGGTTGTACAGAATAGAGAGGTACACTATCCCCATGGCACCATAGCTATCAGTGGTGTAGAACTCAAGTAGGTAATGTCAAAAGAATAATGCACTCCGAAGGTCGAAATCCAAGTCCAGAGTTCAGACACTGTACCAGACCCAATGTGATAACCAAAATCAACCAAACCCAAAAATTGAGGCAATCAGGCAATGCCTAACTGTTTGAAATGAAACATCATCTGCAGTAAGTTAGGGTTTAGAACTTTAGAGACAATTTTTGACAAATTTCTTCAAAATCGGACTAACCATTCGGTTGATAGAGCGGAACGAAACACATCTCTACAGGCAAAATTGTTCCAAGATCGTCGAAGCCTTAGACCGTACTTCGTTTGGTCCAAAAATAGTTGAGCCAGCCTAGTTAGCTTAGTTGGTAGTGCGTCTGCCTTGTAAGCGCTAGGCCGCGGGTTCGATTCCCGCCCGGTGTAGGTAATATCAAAAGAATAATGCACTCCGAAGGTCGAAATCTATAGAGTCCAGACACTCTACCACACCAATGTAATAGCCAACATCAACCAAACCCAAAAATTGAGGCAATCAGGCAATGCCTAACTGTTTGAAATGAAACATCATCTGCAGTAAGTTAGGGTTTAGAATTTTAGAGACAATTTTTGACAAATTTCTTCAAAATCGGACTAACCATTCGCTTGATAGAGCGGAACGAAACACATCTCTACAGGCAAAATCGTTCCAAGATCGTCGAAGCCTTAGACCTTACTTCGTTTGGTCCAAAAATAGTTGAATCCGTTAGATCTGTAATTAAAATATGAGGAGCTCCATAAGTATGAGGAGCGACCGGTGCCAGCATGGTAGTTAAACATTGGATGTTAGGATTATTGAGATATTGGAAAAATCCTACAATGCTGCAGTAAGCACCAAAGTTGTGATATAATAACACAAAGAAACTGCATTTATTTATTTATTTATTATAAGTATGAATTGACGACCAGATCCTTTGTTAGTTACCTCCACCCTCCACGCTACTGAATTTTCTGAAACAATAGCAATAATAATACATGATGGTTTTGAAGAAGCTATGATCCGTAACGAAACGTTCATACAAGAGTAAAAAGTTAAAAACACATTAATCTCCCATTTGGACATATTTGCTCTCGTTCAGGTATGCGATTCCTGACCGAAGAACAAATGAATCACTAAAGGACAGAGGTCGACTTAAGAAACTGTACCTACATTTTGAGTTAATTTACAACGAACTTAATTAACAGTAGAAATTTACAGGATAATACTCTGTAGCCTAAAGCTGTGTCCATACATTGTCGAAGGCCGTCGATCGACAGTTGTGTCGACCGTCCTGACAGACGGAATAATGAATTTTAGGAACATTTGAACAATACCATCACCATCTCCAACACTACGTTTCGAGTTCCCGACAAAAACTGTAAAGTCCCATCATCAAAAGCCTCAATCTTGCCAACAGTTGACCCAAAGTACGTCCCAACTCTGTGTTCAGTGCGTAGATCATAAAATTTTACGATCCCTCCCTTCTTCTCCCTCAGAAGAACCTTCAAGCTAAAGGTTGACGGTTTTCCTAAAAGCTCAGAAAAAAAAACTAACGAGAAAAAACTTCCTCGAAATGTGAAATTGGTCTATAAAAACTTTCGTGTCAGCGGATTTTTCTTCTTTTTTACAACTTTTTAAAAACTGCGGTGATGGTAACCACCTTTTT
>NW_007385339.1:0-3179 GCF_000475195.1 Diaphorina citri
TTATCCTGATGGGATAATGTTCGTTCTCGGAACGGCTGGCTTTCCTCCTATCCTGTCTTCCTTCTCTCTTCGATTTCGCTCTTTCTCGTCTCTCTCTCTCTCTCTCTTGATTTTCTCCTTCTCAGCTTTCTATTTTCCTCCTTTTCCCTCTCCTTATTTCCCTTCTTCGTCACATGAGTACCACCTGTATGGGTACCACCTGTATGGGTACCACCTGTATGGGCACCACCTGTATGGGTACTACCTGTATGGGTAGGTGCTGGATACCAACACACCCGTACGGTACCCATGTTTTCTTTAATAATACCGAGGTACATATTATATACCTTAGTGTTTAATTGGAATTAGAGGACACCTACTACCCAGATAATAATTACATGGCGAAGAAAATGGATATATTAGATGGGAAATAAAGATGGGAAATAAAGCGAATCCAGGCGAATAGAAAAATATCGTGGTTACTCACCCATGTGCATCCAAATTTTGTAAGTTTACAACTTTGAAAGAAAAGCTTTCAAATTTAGACACTAGTTGGAAACTCCTTTGCGCTATGGACCTATTTCTAGCGAATCTAGGCGAATAGAAAAATATCGTGGTTACTCATCCATGTGCATCCAAATTTTGTAAGTTTACAACTTTGAAAGAAAAGCTTTCAAATTTAGACACTAGTTGGAAACTCCTTTGCGCTATGGATTCTTCGGAAGTCTGTAGTATTTTTCAACTGTTCTCTTTAAACAAGAAAAATTCATCTAAATACACAATCAAATTTTTTAAAAGCTTGTCTAGACTGTAGGAGTGAATATACTTTTTGTTCTTTTTCGAGCAGTTTAAACGTTACCTACCTAGATTTCGGTTGGAAACTCCTTTGCTATGGATTCTTCGGAAGTCTGTAGTATTTTTCAACTGTTCTCTTTAAACAAGAAAAATTCATCTTAATACACAATTAAATTTTTTAAAAGCTTGTCTAGACTGTAGGGGTGAATATACTTTTTGTTCTTTTTCGAGCAGTTTAAACGTTACCTACCTAGATTTCTTAGAAGATTTCTAAATTTCTTAGAAGTGAAATAATTATTAACTTGGAAAAACATCTTTGTATACTTTTATTTGTTAGGTATTTATCGAAGAAACAAATCATTCCCCCCCCCCTTATTTTTCTCTTTTTTAGGGGAAAATTGAAAAAATAATATATCTACCTATATATAATCTTTTACTCTAGAAGTCTACACTTTACAATCATTAGGCGTTGCAATTATTTCGACTTTGAGGTACTCAAAATTGGGGTCACCCCGTACATATTTCCAGAAAGATATGTGGCTTGTTTATATACTTGTAAATAATGAGAGGTCTGGGCTTAGTCTGATGTATGTAACAATTATGTGGAATGATGTATGCTGGCATTCCCGCAGACTGCATTTGTTTTCCGACCATTTCTCATTTTCATTTTCTCCAGCTAATATTTCATCCGCAACACAAACTTGCAACTGTGTTTACTGCGAGCTTTATTTATTGTTTTGTTTTTGCTGTCGGAAAATAACTTGTGTGTGGGTGTGGAGGTGATGTTCTATACTCTGCCTACATGTGTGTGAGTACCACTGCCTGTATCAGGTGTAATGCGCCATTCTTCAAGGTAGGAAGGAAAGAGGATTTGCTACATTATTGTCATCGATCGTACTTTCTAGAGAAAAGTAAGGATTAAGTGAGTTATGGAAAAGAACTGTGTATACTCTTTTTAGGGGACTACTGAATCAATAAGTCAGATCCCCAATGCGTTCTACTAATGAGGGGGTGGGAGTAGATGTGTAAAGGGAATCCAGAAATTCCCTCTTTGAACTCGCAACTGTTCCCGTTTTCACATAATGAAGCATCTAGATTGCTATATCTAGAATGTCTAATATCTCAGGAGAGAATGGAGAAAGCAGGGACGGAAATTTAGGGAGGCGAAAGACGACTCCATTTTCCAGGGGCGTTATAGAGTGGTTTTAGTTATACACTTATGGTTCATAAACTGCGAAAATCGGGAACAAAGGCCCTACGATGCCACCAACAGCTCTATTGAACTTGAAATGTAGATAATGAGAAAAAATTGTTCCTTTAAATATTTGTGTAAATGTACCTACCGCTTGGAGGTGTTCTCTGCCTACATGTGTGTGGGTACCACTGCCTGTATCAGGTGTAATGCATTATTGTCATCGATCGTACCTTCTAGAGAAAAGTAAGGATTAAGTGAGTTATGGAAAAGAACTGTGTATACTCTCTTTAGGGGACTACTGAATCAATAAGTCAGATCCTAAAACATGTAATTCACTCTTCAATTCCTTATAGGTTATAGGGAGCTGTAGAAGCTAAGTTCTACGAAAACGTCAAAGTCATAGCATAGAACAAAGAACATCTAAGCCTGATGAAAATTATAATCTTTGGTATAATACCTGAGAATAGAGAACAATACAACAACCTACCGCTAAAAAATGCAAGTTTTTTTTTAACCTAACGAATCAGTGACATTTTAGAAACGGTTAGGGGGTTAGGTACTCATACCCAAGTTTTTAGTCCTAGGTATGTGGCAGAGGTCTTATTTTCTCGATATGTACCTACAAACAGAAATCTGGAAAGAAAATCATTGTAGCGGCACAGAAAAAGCTTTTAGTCTGAATTTGTGTCATTTATTTCTCTGAAAATTCATTTGAGAGGAAAGTTTCCCGCTTTCAAAAATATGTGTATCATTTCAAGAGAAAAGTAAGGATTAAGTGAGTTATGGAAAAGAACTGTGTATACTCTTTTTAGGGGACTACTGAATCAATAAGTCAGATCCTCAAACATGTAATTCATTCTTCAATAGGGAGTTTTAGGAGTTTATAGGGAGTTTTAGGAGTTTATAGGGAGTTTTAGGACTTTTAGGAGCTAAGTTCTGCAAAAACGTCAAAGTCATAGCATAGAACAAAGAACATCTAAAGCTCGAATGATAATCTCTGGTATAATACCTGAGAATAGAGAACAATACAACATTGATTCTCAAGATATTATACCGAGGAAAGTCTGCACAAAAGAACAATAAATGAAGCATTTCATCTTCACTCCTTGAGAAAGGAGACGATATGAAAAATCACGAGGGGCACAACCAGATTTTTTTTTCTTCGCTGATAAAGGAAGTTCGAAACACGCTGATTTCAATAGAAATGCTT
>NW_007385340.1:0-1562 GCF_000475195.1 Diaphorina citri
AAATGTTAGTTGAAAATAGAGACCATGCAGAAAGAGAATTTGGCGAAAGAAAAACACATTGGAGAGATAGATAGACAGTGGTTAGAAGAATTGAAAGTAGGGATATGGTCAGGACTTTTAAGAGACCTCTGGACATGAATATGTGATAGGATGAGACACATTTCATATTTCCGGCTCAGCTCCAGATGTACCTACCAAATAGTGACATTGGAGAGATAGATAGACAGTGGTTAGAAGAATTGAAAGTAGGGATATCATCAGGACTTTTAAGAGACCTCTGGAGATGATATGTGATAGGATGAGACACATTTCATATTTCCGGCTCAGCTCCAGATGTACCTACCAAATAGTGCGGCCCGAGTGTTAAACAAGAATGCATTTAACAACCAGGCCAGTTTTCATAACAACCTTTCGAGAGGGGTAGCTATTTGAACATAAAACAATGGAAAAACATGCAATCTAACAAAACTGATACATTCTAGAATTAATTAAAAGTAAAGGTGAAATAAAGAAGGAATTTTTTCTGGACTGAAGACTTCCTGAAACATTTGGTAGAAGACAGAATTAGAAAACAAAATAACATCAGTTCATCTGAAAATTTACAAGTAGAAAATAAAAGATTCAAAGGAGTTGGCTCACAATTAAGTATACATTTTATTGGATAGTTTTGTTTATTTGTAATGAAAATAATCACAAAATGTACACTCTACAAAAGTTCTGAAAAATAAATCCTAAAAAACGTCAGGACTTTTAAGAGACCTCTGGAGATGAATATGTGATAGGATGAGACACATTTCATATTTCCGGCTCAGCTCCAGATGTACCTACCAAATGGTGCGGCCCGAGTGTTAAACAAGAATGCATTTAACAACCAGGCCAGTTTTCATAACAACCTTTCGAGAGGGATAGCTATTTGAACATAAAACAATGGGAAAACATGCAATCTAACAAAACTGATACATTCTAGAATTAATTAAAAGTAGTAAAGGTGAAATAAAGAAGGAATTTCTTCTGGACTGAAGACTTCCTGAAACATTTGGCAGAAGACAGAATTAGAAAACAAAATAACATCAGTTCATCTGAAAATTTAGAAAAGTAGAAAATAAAAGATTCAAAGGAGTTGGCTCACAATTAAGTATACATTTTTATTGGATAGTTTTGTTTATTTGTAATGAAAATAATCACAAAATGTACACTCTACAAAAGTTCTGAAAAATAAATCCTAAAAAAACGGGGGACATATTACAATGGAAAATAAAGAGAGATCTCTTGACTTAGCAATTTCTGACTAGAAAAGAACAATAGAAAAAAGTTTGGTTAAAATATAGAGGTACAATAAATATATCTTTGGTTTTTGATACAGACAATATGTCACTCTGAACTTGAGCTGTAAACTAAACAATAACTTGAGATCAAAAATAATAGATTTAAAATCAAATAAAATCATCAAACAAAGCGAACAAACAAACTAAACGTAAATCTGTCATTTCCAGAAACCATACTTCAAACTATTCTACTAGGTTCTGAAATCAGGGAGTTTCCTGAAATGACGAGAATTTTTT
>NW_007385340.1:1988-3179 GCF_000475195.1 Diaphorina citri
AAAAAAAGTATTCCTGCCTGGCCTTATCCTTCCAGGTTTTGTCTTGTTCCTGGGCACCCTTCTAGAGGACTACAAGGAATATCCGTTGGTCAAAGCCGGGTTATACTGATTCATAAACATCAGAGCCCGGTTCAGATTTTGCTGGAACAGGCCCGGATTTTCCAGTAGGATTTTACTCATCTCGTTATTATTCAAAGCCAAAGCATACGGATTGAAACCCATCGGTCCAAGCCTGTTAAGGAAATTGTCCCGCAAATTGGCAGCTACGTGAGCCATATCATTTACACCATAACTTGTATTTACACCATCACGTATATCACTGGCACCAAGGTTAGCATCTTCTCCGTCACTATTGCTATCCGAACCACTTTCAATATCTTCAGGTTCGTTCTTGACTTCATCGTGGGAACTTGCCGAACTTGGGGACTGTTTTTCCCTCCTGAAACCATTTTCAGCGAGTTCAGTTTCTTTAGCAGTGGCTCCATATGACCTTTGTCCATTGGTTTCCATCGTTTGAGGTTTTGGATCGGTAGCACCGTTTGAGATTTTCAGGTTCGTTCTTGACTTCATCGTGGGAACTTGCCGAACTTGGGGACTGTTTTTCCCTCCTGAAATCATTTTCAGCGTGTTCAGTTTCTTTAGCAGTGGCTCCATATGACCTTTGTCCATTGGTTTCCATCGTTTGAGGTTTTGGATCGGTAGCACCGTTTGAGATTTTGACTTCATCGTGGGAACTTGCCGAACTTGGGGACTGTTTTTCCCTCCTGAAACCATTTTCAGCGTGTTCAGTTTCTTTAGCAGTAGCTCCATATGACCTTTGTCCATTGGTTTCCATCGTTTGAGGTTTTGGATCGGTAGCACCGTTTGAGATTAAGGTACATCCGCTGAGATTCTTGACATTCAGATATGTCCTCACTCGGCAGGGCAGACCCGTTCATCTTGCTCACGATAAGACTAGACAGTGTGTCGTCCCCATCATGTTCCTGACATTCCGCATCCAGGTCTTTCATTTCCCCATCATCGTCCTTCACTTCTTCGTCGTTTCCATCTCCTAAATCGTCCGTTCCGACGCTAATACTCGCCAGTCCCGCTTCATGTACGGAATCAAACAGGCTGCCGCAGATGAAGTTGGCTCTGTTGTTGTAGTCGTGCGACCCGAATATTGCACTCTTGTCGATGATAATACTGTGT
>NW_007385341.1:0-3177 GCF_000475195.1 Diaphorina citri
CAGCAATGAGTTTGGATCACTCAAGAGAGGATTTGGAGGTCAGAAGGGAATTCTGAAGAAGAAAAGTTCGTATGGGAAATCCTTTGAAGATTTGAGAATGGACACACGGACTAGCTTGTAAACAAAGGGGCTTGCCAAAATCTCTTAAGGGTGGATTTCACCAATACTTTTTCAGCTCTTAGAAGGGCTGTCAATCCTGTTCAGTTCCATTTGAGTTGTATAGGCTCAACAGAATAACAGGGCTGTTATACTAAAATATTCTAAACCGTGGCGAACAGGGTGACTCATGCAAGGATCCGACGAACATGACCCCCGTGTTTGTATGCAGTGTGGACGTCGAACCTCCCGATGTCAATCTGATTCGCGACCACCCTGTATACGAGAATAAATATCAATTCATCCCGGGTGGGACAAAATACGCGGAAAGCTCATTACAGGGTGGGACAAAATACACGGATAGCTCATTACAAGGTGGGACAAAATACACGAACAGCTCTCTACAAGGTGGGACGAAATACACGGACAGCGCCCGCCAGAATGAACTCTTCATACAGGATAACTCAAAGCAGGTTTTCGACCGAGGCACACAGCCGGACGACCCTGTAGGGAAAAGTTCGGATGATCCCGTACTGAATCGGATTACGAGTGATTTGGATTATATTCTGAATCAGTCCAGCAATGAGTTTGGATCACTCAAGAGAGGATTTGGAGGTCAGAAGGGAATTCTGAAGAAGAAAAGTTCGTATGGGAAGTCCTTTGAAGATTTGAGAATGGACACACGGACTAGCTTGTAAACAAAGGGACTTGCCAAAATCTATTAAGGGTGGATTTCACCAATACTTTTTCAGCTCTTAGAAGGCCTGTCAATCCTGTTCAGTTCCATTTGAGTTGTATAGGCTCAACAGAATAACAGGGCTGTTATACTAAAATATTCTAAACCGTGGCGAAGCACGGGTAACCTGCTAGTCATAATATAAAAGAATAGGTAGGTACCTATTATTACCACTGTGTTGGGCCGCGCGCAGACTTATACGTCCCGAATATTTTCCGTCCTGTAGGACTAATTAAGCAATCTGATTGGTTGATTTTTAAAATTTCAGCCGATCAGATTGCTTAAACCGAGATTAAAACTAAACGGAGTTTAAACTCACTTTGTGGCCCGCGGCGTAAGACGCGTTTTGTTATTTGAAGATTTGAACTACATGGAAGTTGAACGGTAGCGCGTCTGCCTTGTAAGCCGCTAGGCCGCGGGTTCGATTCCCGCCCGGGGCGGATTTTATCCTTAACAGATAAGGTTTTTTCTCGGAACGGTTGGTTTTCTCCTATCCTGTCTTCCTTCTCTCTTCGCTTTCAGGACGATAAGACCTTGGCAGTTACAGTTCGGTTGGGTGCTCCAAATTATAGGCAGATATTTTTTGTATATTAATACAGATAGTTACCACTTACAGACATTTACCAATATTCTTTTCCTTCATTGAGGCTCTATTCACTTTGTAAATACATAATAATAAACTGTTACCTATAGGTAATACGAAATTATGTTACCATCGCAATTTATTTTTTTCTCAGAAAAAAAGTCATCCATTTGGTTCCTTCATTAACTTCAAATTATTATTATTATTTTATTTTATTTATTTATTAATTTTTTTCTTTTTTGTCATTTTACTTTTAGGCTGCGAATCCATTAGGTCCGTACTGAAAGATCTATGTCAATAAGTAAGTAATGAAAACCTACTTGAATAATTTATGTACCTATCCACATGGATTTGTTTTTTTTTTTTTTTTTTTTTTTTTTAATCCCAAAATATTTAATTTTTTGGGGGCCGCCTTTTTTAATCTTTCTTGCCTCCCGTTACCAATCTTTCTAAACTATCCTAATTAACAAGGATATTTATGTCAAATAAATAAAAAAAGACAGGCCTATGCCAGTTTTGCCTGACAGAAAATCTTATCGTGAGCGGTCGGCCTTACTGTCAGATCTCTGAATGGTGTTCGGACCATCACAAGATCGATTCCAAGCTTGACCAGAACATTAAGGCATTAACTTAGACATTAGAGAGGTCTGTGTTTAGATTTTACGAGGTAGAACAGATACTGTCGGGTAGTTAAACGATCTAATTATCACTAGGCTTGAGAACTTGGATACTCAATTCGTAACCAGGTTAACCCCTGCTGGTATCAGGTGACTGGAAAGAATACTGTTGTGTACCCAGGACCCGTTTATTTGATGACTGGTTAGGTTAACCCATGCCATACTGCATACCAGATTCTGGTTGCTGGCGACAAGTGTCTTCGACCTCTCGGATAATTACAGTCCACGTCAACTGGGAAATCCGATGGAAGCGCATGGAGGGGAACCGCAACTTCTCAACTGTAAGTCGGACAGTTCTAAAAGTTTCACCATTCGATTCGGCGTGAAAAATCCCATGGGATCAACTATTCACATGCTTACTTGTTAAATATCTTTACTTCGAATAGACCACACAAACCCAAAGGTCATCGGACTTCGCAGTTGAAGTGGACTGTACATGGTGTCCGGGGCTGAGCAATTGCGTGCAGCTTGCTTTTCCCAGCCCTTCTTAGGCTATAGGTGAGATTATTGTGAGGCGGCCGGAAGCTCGTGGCTGAATGGAAGGTAAAAGTTAGGTCACTAAAAATCTTTGCACTGGAGTTATACACATAGTCGACGTCCACACACAGTCGACGGAATTGTATATCAAACAAAAAAACTTGGACCTCTCTTCATTCGTTCATCTTTGATTCATCTCATATATACTTGTAAATCTGTCCAAGGACAGGTATCAGTACAACTTTCTCCACTTTTCTCTATCTTGTGCAATGTGCATCCTCTCTTAACTCTGCATATGATTTGCCCTTCAGGATATCCGATAACATACCAAATTTTCTTCTACCTCTACCTCTTTTCCTTCGATTTTGTCTTCCATGATTCTTCTTTGTATGCAGTCTCGGCGTAAAATATGCCCCAAACAGTTTGCCTTTCTCTTCTTGATAGTTTTCAATATGCTTCTTTCTTCTCCTACTCTTCTCAGCACTTCCTCATTACGTATTTTGTCCGACCACTTGATCTTCATCATCTCAGTCCTTTGAATAATGAGATTAATAAGGAATCCCCGACGTTATGAGTTCTGTGGTTTCGGAATCGGGGACAGGAAAGTC
>NW_007385342.1:0-789 GCF_000475195.1 Diaphorina citri
AATTTGTTTTTACCCCTAGTCATAACTTGAGAAGCTAACTCTGTCTTCTTAGTAAATCGTAAAGGCTCTTACAAATTATATTATCTATTATCATAATCAAATGTAAAAGAGAATAATCCTATTTATTTCCTGTAAAGAGAGAAAAAAGAGAAAAATAAATTTCCTGTAAAGAATAACCCCGAATAACCTGAAAATCTCACATTTATCACCGCAATCATTTTTGTTTAAACACATTTGACTTATTAATCCGTAATTTTACCAACAATACCCTAAAAACAAAATACGTAGATATAAATAGGAACAATCTATCCTAAAAAGTCAATAATACAAAAATTAATATTATTATTACCAAATTTATAAATGAAAAGTAACAAGCTGGGCCCGTCCCTCCGGGAATTTTTTAGCCCGTAGTTTATTCGATCGTGGTTAAAGAATACCTATGTACCTACCTAATTTGTTTAATATTCAGTTTATTATTATTCTTGATTTGATTTTTTAATTTTACTTTCATGTAATGATTTAAAATCAAGACTAGAGCCCGTTCTCCCTTTATTCCCAATATAGTGTACAAGTCACCCATCCATTTATTGGCCTTGCTCGGCGTAGCTTAACATAGATGACGCTAAAACCGGTCTTAAAAGATCGACTGAAGTGTTATCTAAAACTTTCTCGATTTGAGTTCATAGGTCGTCGCGACAAATTTCAAGATCAGAGCTCATTATTTTGTGTGAGAAAATGTGAAAAAAAAAAAAAAAAAAAAAAATCCCAAAATTACCAAATGAACTTTAA
>NW_007385342.1:1614-3177 GCF_000475195.1 Diaphorina citri
TACCGTTCAAGGGTGTTATATAATTGGGCACCTACCGTTCAAGGGTGTTATATAATTGGGCACCTACCATTCAAGGGTGTTATATAATTGGGCCACCTGCCGTTCAAGCTTTCGAAGTGTCCTATAATTGGAGTACTTGTCGGTCAAGGGTGTCCTGATTGGGGCACTTGCCGTCGTTCAATTGGGTCACGTGGGGTGAGACCCTATGAGGTGTCCCATAATTGGTGCACTTGTAATTCAAGGGTGTTATATAATTGGGCCACCTGCCGTTCAAGCTTTCGAAGTGTCCTATAATTGGAGTACTTGTCGGTCAAGGGTGTCCTATAATTGGGGCACCTACCGTTCAAGGGTGTCCTATAATTGGGTCGCCTACTGTTCAAGCTTTCAAAGTGTCCAATAATTGGTTCCGTTAGGGGTGAAACGCTCCAATGAGGTGTTCATTAAGTATAAATTAGTAATATTCCACCACTACTATTATTGTCTACAGATCTACCTGAAATATTAGAGATTCTGAACTTGACCGCAGTTTGGATGTGTAGGGGAAATCGAATGACCGCAATTTGGATGTGTGAGGGTGATCGAATGACCGCAATTTGGATGCAACCTTTTTGTACCTGTGCTCCCTGACCGCAGGTTGGATGCAGCCTTTTTCGCTAGAACTGCAGAAATTTAAGACGTATTAAATTAGTTTGTAAAAAAAAATAAATCAAAATATTAATAGCTATGATTTACTGCTGGAGATGTTTTATTCTGATTGGTATTCTTGAGTTCTTCGGTATTGAATAAGAAAATCTAATGGGCACTGTAGCTTTTAATTTATAAATATATTTGGGTTGTTCTTGTTTTTATTTTTCCTCTGTAAATAGTCGAAATGGTGAAGAAAAGGGCTACTTTTGATTTTCCTTTTTCTCAAACTCTTTCGCTCTGTGTGTTTGAATATGTTTGTAAACATTGTCCCTCTCAATCCTCTCTGTTAACCCGAGGTTAAACCCATTAAACCTGGGTTAAGTCAATCCACCTTCTGAATATGTTTGTAAACATTGTCCCTCTCAATCCTCTCTGTTAACCCGAGGTTAAACCCATTAAACCTGGGTTAAGTCAATCCACCTTTTGTCGTAGTTGTTTAGTATGAATCCCATTTCCTTGCCACTTTTGTTTTATCTCTGAATATGTATATCTTGCGCTACAATATTTTGAAGTACAATATTTTTTTGCTATTATTTTGAACTTTTCCCGTTTTCTGCGAGTGTTTTAAAAATCCTTATGGGAGTCAATACTCCTTTTTTGTCCCCCACTTCTCTCTACCCCTTTATCGCTTGGAATCTTCTTGTATCTTATTATTTTCTCTCTTCACACCTATTTTCTCTTTGATTTTCACTCCCTTTCCTTTGTAACAAAATCCCATTTCAATCCTTTTCCTAGATATCTAAAATCCCAAACGATCTTCTCTGTTTAACATTACGACCTGCGATTTTTACATTCGATATACAGATTCAAAACTACGACGAACCATTCCGACTTTTTGATAGAAAAGATGATGAATATTATTTTCATATTTTCTGT
>NW_007385343.1:0-858 GCF_000475195.1 Diaphorina citri
CAAACCTGGTCGACCTATATATCAAATTAAAGGTCTTTTTACCAGGAACACGAAAATGGTGGTGCAAATTTTGTCCCGGAACGGACTGAATCTTGCGATCTAGCGTTTACAAGGCAGACCCTCCAAGTTAACTAGGTTTTCAATATTATGACAGAATCTCGATACATTTCTCTTACAATTTCTGTATTATGAATTATTATGACAGATTCTCGTCCATGGCATAGCTCAGTATGACATAGCTCAGTGCTCAGTAGAACAGTTGAAATCTGTGGATCTAGAGCGTGTCTAATTGATGAGCCGGTAATGTTAATGCTCGAACGAAAATCATACACTCGCGGATTTGTAACACACATGTTGCTGGTCATGTCACAATGTTACATACGTGCATGTTTCATTATACAAATGTTCTTATACTTATTCAGAGTACATGATAGTGTGTGTGCTCATCAGGTATCAGGTAGACCTGACAGGCGGACCTTTTCAGTCGTACCTGTCAGGTCTACCTGATGGTGAGTGACTGGCCCAATACACATGTAGTTCATGTTAAAATGTACATGTTACATACGTGTATGTTTCACTTGTTAAAATGTACATGTTACATACGTGTATGTTTCACTTGTTAAAATGTACATGTTACATACGTGTATGTTTCACTTGTTAAAATGTACATGTTACATACGTGTATGTTTCACTGTATAAATATTCCTATACTTATTCAGAGTGTTACTTTGTTCTTGTTGTGCTGATTCGTAGCTTATTCGCATCGGAACCCCCCCAGTGTCCCATCCACTGAGGCTGCAAACCATTCACCTGTGTGTAAAGACATGTTACAATTATTAATTTTTTTTTTTTTTTTTT
>NW_007385343.1:2818-3177 GCF_000475195.1 Diaphorina citri
GGGGCTTCGCGGGGTTGTGCATGGGGTCGCGCTTCGCGCTCCCTCGTTTACGGTCGCGCTGCGCGCTCCCGGGGCTTCGCGGGGTTGTGCATGTGGTCGCGCTGCGCGCTCCCGGGGCTTCGCGGGGTGTCCATGAGGTCGCGCTTCGCGCTCCCTTGGCTTCGCTCCTGAAAACTAATATCGTCCCTGAGTCTTGTCTCGAAGAAATGAAAACTGAAAACTAAAAGCGAGAGCAAAATATTAAACGTAGAAAAAAGTTTTGCTGGCCTCAAAGTGTGTTTCCCGTGCATTTCTTATGGGGGGACTAAAAAACGTCAATATCTCGGGAACGGTTTGGAATTTCGGGATTTTCCGATTTT
>NW_007385344.1:0-1578 GCF_000475195.1 Diaphorina citri
CAAGGATGCAACACAAAACGTTTGGTTAAAATAGGTGCTGCGGTTGGCGGTATTTTGACCGCTTTTTGGCGGGTTTCGTCCGCTTTTTGGCGGTTTTCAGCTATACTGACTAAACGGTTAGAGATATTGTAAAAGTTACTATAGAACATAAAAATAAGCATCATTCAATAGGATAAGGAAAGTCGTGTGATGTTCACACCAGATTTTTTATTAGTAATATTGGTATTTTTTTCTTTTTTAGTAGATAACTAAAAAGGGCATTGGTGTTGTCATTTACAATATCTTGTAAATGGTGTTATGCTCCTTGTAAAAAAAAGTCCTTTTTATACGTTTGTCCTCCGTCCGCCCGCCTAAAATATAGCAAAATGTCCGCCTTTTCGAAGTTTCGGCCTCAATACCTAATTAACGTAATGTATCGTTTTCCGTTGAGAATTGAGAAGAGGACGTCAGGACTCGAACTTTTAAAAAGTATAACTTTAATTTTTGTGTAGAGAGAGAGAGAGAGAGAGAGAGAGAGAGAGAGAGAGAAATGCTTAACAGCCACCTTCCTGCTCAACAGCAGGTTGCCTCACGGACAAAGGATAGATACCAAATGATTTTGAGAAGATTTAAGTCCATGTCTCTATGTACAATGTACGTACATTTAGTATGTATATAAATAGGTGGTAGGTATGTAGGTACCTAGGTTCACTGTACATGCATAGATAAAAAAAAAAAAAATCATGTACCTACTTATTATACTGGTGATTTTTGTGTTGATTATGTTCTGCGTCCTCCTTTTGGTTGAAATGTCCGCCTTTTTTTAGCCAAAATGTCCTCCTTTTGAAATTTCTTATCTGGTATCCTAGTCCCAGGTAATCATTATCCACTCATCAGAGTGACCGAGGTGAGTCCCCCCGCGATTCTTCGCGTCGCATTACACTTCCCTTCCCACTAGTGTGATTTAATATTTATTTTTTTTTTTTTTTCATAAATACTTCAATCCATTTATTTATATTATTTTATCATAATATCAAGATAAAAGGATTATGGACATACCTCTGAAGTGTTTGTCAGCTAAGAGGAAGGTAATCAACTTCTAGAGGATTCTTTCTTTGGTTCAAATTCCACCAGATTTCCACCAAACTCTTACACATGGACATTGAGGATTTCCAGTTGAGCTGTCGATCGCTTCATATGATAACAGTTCTTAACTATCCGAGGTGAAATTAGCGGGACAAGGATCTGAAATTATATCCAAAACCAAAACAAGACCAAAAGTCAGCAAGTATTTCATTTATTTTATTGTGAGATGCAAACTGTAGGTATAGTTGAAAACACCTAAAAAGCCTACCGCCAACATTAACTACATACAAACTACCTATCTAATCATCTAAATTCTAACCTATATATGTTCTGCCCTAAAATATATTGTAATCCAGTACTCATTCCTAACAAAAAGAACGTATTACTTCACCTTTCCTATAAGGAAGCGAAAGTATCTACATACTTAATGGGAAATTTTCGAGGTCAGTTTTTAGTGCCAAACACGTTTTGGGTCCCTAAAAGAGCCTACAATCCAAAAGCGTCCAAAGTTTC
>NW_007385344.1:1704-3115 GCF_000475195.1 Diaphorina citri
GGGGGGGGGGCTGCTCGGGGAGCCCCCGTTCCCGGAGGGGGGGTCGTGGGGGAGTGCAGGCTGGGGCTGGCTCGTGACGGGGCCGCCAGGGGGCTGGGTGTTACCCGCGCCGGGAGTGGTGGAACTGTTGCTCCCTCCGTTTTCGAGAATATGATAGGATGAGGCTGAGGAAGAACAGAGGGAGTTTTTGTTTCAATTCAATGGACTGCTTAAGCTGGTGACGTGAAATTGGCGACAAATATTGCTTGATTGATTGATTGACTAATTATTTTTTCTTTTGAGGTTTGATAGGGAACTCTAACAACAGAGGTGTTATCGTTCCGAAATCGAAGAGGACAGGATAGGAGAAAGCCAACCGTTCCGAGAACGAAACACATCTGTTTAGGATAAAATCCGCCCCGGGCGGGAATCGAACCCGCGACTTGGCGCTTACAAGGAAGACGCGCTAACTAGGCTGGGCCACTAAATTGGCTCTAATCTCCAATAAAATAAAAATCTCGTTAAAAATACTTATCCCCATTTTGATAGCGAAATGAGGTCACGTTGAAATAAAATCTGCTGTCCTTTTTGTTTATCATATGTAAGTAATTATGTAATTAACAAAAGGCTTTTTAATCACATTATTCTACCTCAGTATAATGTTCGTTCTAGGAACGGCTGGCTTTTTCATGTCCCTTCTTCCTTCTCTCTTTGATTTCGGGACGATCAGTTACGGTTTCCTCTATCACGGAAAAAAAAAAAAAAAAAAAAAAAAAAAAAATGGTCTAACGTCTTCGAATATTCAATAGAAATATATTCATAAAAAGATTATATTAAAATATTGGCAATTCTTTTAGTCGGGGAGTATTTTAAGATAGAACATTTTCGACCAAAAATCGGTTGGAAAATTTTTATTTTTATTTTATTTTTTTTTTTTTTTCAAATACGTAGGTATGTATTCCTCTATAAGTCTATAGGTAATAGAAACGTGTGATGTTCACGCCAGATTTTTATAAATTATCAAGTCTTTTCTTTTTACCTTCTCTGTCATGATGTCCATTTTCCATGACATACTGTAACAGCTCCTCCGTTCTTCTTAATCGTTTGTCCATGAGGTCCACCCTGTAAACCAACTTTTCAATGGCACCCAGTAGGTACAAGTCGGTTTCCGAAACATCTTTATCTTTAGTATTTTGATAATTATTCGTCACTGTTCCTACTCGATCCTTGATAGTTTTGTTGACCACATATCCTGAGGGTAAAGTCGTTGGAGTGAGGATTTTCATGACTTTTTCACCACGATCTGTTGTAGCTAGTTCTTCTAAGATTGATGGAGAAAATAAATTTACTCCCAGGCCTGATCCTTCGATATGATCTGAAATACAGAGCTGAGAATTACTTCTAGGATCAAAAAAAAAAAAAAAAAAAAATT
>NW_007385345.1:0-3176 GCF_000475195.1 Diaphorina citri
CAACCCCCATCAGATCCATAGGAAGAAAATTTTGTACCTTATGAGGTAGAAAAAATGTACCTCAGCTCCCGCTCTAATAGTACCTCAAGGTAAATGAGACTGCCCTAGGCTGCCTAGATTTGATACCTAGTATTTTAACCCTTCGATTCAACCTCAGTGGTGTAGTGGTTAGCAAGGTTTACTTCGGATCTGAAGGTTGAGGGTTCATGTCCTAGTCTAATTCTTCTAGACCGTGTTAAAATTTTTGTTAGGTAAGTACATCTCAGAGACTGGTATGGTCTCCGAGAATGCTAAGAGATTGACTAACATTTTAACATGAAGCTGTATTCCCGGGCCTAAGCCATCTAAACTTGATTACGCCTTTAGATCTTTGCATCTTCTTGCCTAAGTATAGACTATAGGTCTGTATGTTAAATTCCTCTTTCTTCCTCTCAGAAAAAAAGTAAGTTGTACAAAGTTTGCAAAAGAAAATCAATCCATTTGCTTTTACCCCTGCCCTTTGCTTGTACCTATTCTTCCCCCCCCTCTCTCTCTCTCTCTCTCCCCCTCTCTCTCTCTCTTCTTCCCTCCTTTGAATAACCTTATTTCTCTCTCTAACCCTTCTTTTGCCAGGCTGCAGTATTTCTCTGTTTGTTTTGTCACTTTCTTTCCTTGAATTCAATTCATTTTCCTTTTCCAATACGAATTTTACAAGTGCACTCTCTTTTCATATCCGCTCTTCTGCTAGGATGGTTTTCGAGAAATCTCCTTGGCCGAGTGGATATTAGGTACACTAGACTTGCACTCCCGACATCCCGGGTTCGATTTCCGGCAGGGTCGAAGTTTTTCACATCTTAAGTAGCTTTGAAAGTTTGAATCGACGTGCACTCAGCCTCGTGAGGACAAGTGAGTAGCTACTTTAATCGAGTTGCGACCAGTGGCGGCATTCCAGTGGTGTAAAAAGATGATTGAATTATGGAAATCGTTTACAAAGGATATCCACTAAATGCTGTGATATCCACAAAGGTTGTGAAAAGGCTCCCGAGGAAAACATTGTTTAGCAAAATCCGCTCTTTTAGGATGGTGACCTCTCTTCTTAGTGAGATTACCACCCACCAGTGTAAAAAGATGATTGAATTATGGAAATTGTTTACAAAGGAGGCACCAAATGCTGCGATATCCACAAAAGTTGTGAAAAGGCTCCCGAGGAAAACATTGTTTAGCAAAATCCGCTCTTTTAGGATGGTGACCTCTCTTCTTAGTGAGATTACTTACCACCCTATAGTATATCCGCTCTTCGTGGTGATGAAACGTCTGCAGCATTGGACTATTGGACCCGTAGTCTGCGTCGTAGTATCCCCATCCTGTAGTATGTCCCTCATATATGACGAATAAAGAAAAGATATCGTCTTTAAATATAAGTATCTCTTGTTTACGAATAATTTGGTCATAATTTAACCATCTTGTATGAAGATATGACGAATAAAGAAAAGATATCGTCTTTAAATATAAGTATCTCTTGTTTACGAATAATTTGGTCATAATTTAACCATCTTGTATGAAGATATAATAACGAGGTCCCATATCTCGAGATGTGGACCTTGAATCAGAGTACAGCTCCATACCGGGCTACCGGCAAAACCTTGAATTACCGGCAGTTCCGCCTGAGTGGGTAAATAGAAATGAAATCAATCTGGTATCATCTAGTCTGAAAGAATGGTGGATTTAGAACTAACCTACGAAGTATTGTAGGTAATCCTATATTGAAGAGGAAGTGGTTCTCAAGCAAAAGTTGAGCCTCCGGATCCCTTTGTAATTATTGTGCTCCAGAGAGTTTTCAGTTAATATCCATACTGAGTTTCGGAAATACTGGCTTGTGTAACTCAAATGGGTGACGTACTGACGTTAATGAAAACTCTTGACACTGTGTTAACTTAACTGTCAGTGGTAATGGTAAGATAGGCCATCAGACTCTTCAGAAAGGGCTTCTTACGACTCCATTAGGAAGGTTGTTAATGGCTTGCAATTACAACGCCTATCTCCCTCTACTTGGTCACCTTCCGGATACTCGTTTGTGTCCCTATACTGCCTTGTTTAGGAATCCCTATCCTGTCCTACATTTTATCGTACTGATTGTCGTCTAGAGTTACTGAGAATACGAAATTACGTAAGCTCTGTCATGTATTGATGAGTTTTCACGTCTAGTCTTTTCGATTTCATCATTGAAAGGAAATGAGAGATCATTGTAGAGTGCGTCATTTCTCGTCGGCTGCCATAGTCTAAGGAAAGCGAAAGAAAAGCACAGAATCCATCCAGAGTCTCTCTCTCTCTCTTCCCCCGTCTCTCTCCCTCTCGCTCTCTCTCTCTACTCCTCTTCCTCTCTTTCTCGCCACAAACTCAAACCCTACATACCATGGCTTTACTGAGTTTGTCTAATAACCTAATAACAAAGTGTGTATCACATAAACGTAGTTCATGATCATGAATTATGTCGACAGGTAACATGGTTGCTTGGAAATGATAAGGTTACTTTGTGAGTTATGTGAGTCTCATAAAAAATCTCCGCCTCACAGAGAGCCACTGAATGGGTTAAGATGACTCATCTTGTGGATTCCATGACGCATAGCTGCATAAGATTGCGAGGTTACAATATTCGGAATTCGAACTCACCACGTTGAATCTTTATTTATCGATCAATGAGCGAATCCCACGTCCTCGCGAACTGTGGCTGAACTTAGTCAGAGATGTTGTCCAGCAGTATTGTTCATGAAAAGTATAAACAAATAATGTGTTAATCTGAATTTTGAATGACGGCTTCAGATGATGATACAGTGATTTCCATGACTTTTTGCGACTCTTTGTAGTCACGTGTTATTTTCATGGCTTTTTGCGACTCTTTGTAGTCACGTGTTCCTATTACGTGTTCAATTTTCTCGTCTCTTATCGTACTTTTTTTTTATGTGGATGGGTACTTCAAATGATGAAATTTCAGTTGGATTTTTACTTACTTACTTAGTTGTTTGAATGTTGAAGACCTGTATAGGTTGCACAATGTCGTGTGTTGATACACTTTTATCACGTTGGCTTTTTCTTGAGCTTTTGAAGCTGTTTTTACACATAGTAGACCCCGTCGATCATCACCTCTACTTACCTATAGGTGTGGACTCGGCTAAGTAGACCCCGTCGATCATCACCTC
>NW_007385346.1:0-3176 GCF_000475195.1 Diaphorina citri
AACAGAAACACAGAGGGTTAAGTGAGAAGAACAATCAGAAGAGAAAACAGAGGGTTAAGTTAGGAGAATAGTTTTGTAGACACTAATCGGAAATTAGACAAAGAAGTTGTAGAAAGAGATCCACACAAATAGATAACTATTCAAGTATTCACACAGCACCTTTTCGTTAGACATACAGGAATGACAGATATGACAAATATGTATGAGCTTACACTACATCTCGCTTCGACGTTCACTGAAAAACTGGATGCTAAAGCTATTTGCATTTTTCCTCGTAATCCAATAATCACACTATCTATTATCTAATAATATGAATAATGCAATATATGACAATAATATACATACGAGTATACGAAAAGCACATGTGAAAAGACTTCTGCACTCAGCAGACGGGAAGCTGTAATGTCTAGAATAGTCTAGAAAATCTAAGAGCTCTAGACAGACGATTCTAGAGTAACCTACATCTGTGCTCAACATTAGAGCTATGTATGTATAAAGAGCTGAGATACATAAATCGCATAAATGTTGGTACATAATAGAGCATAATACATATCACACAGTAGACGGAAAGCTGTATATCTAGAATAGTCTAGAAAATCTAAGAGCCCCAGACGAACGAAAGATTCCAGAGTATATCTGTATCATCTCGTCTAGCGATTCCAGAGTATGTCCGTATCATCTCGTCTAGCGTGTAATCACTAAACAACTCATATTTTGTGCGGCATACCTACTAATGGCACTTGGAAAGCCATACAATTCGTGTTCTTAAACAGCAGTTAGACTAGTCAGTAGTGTGACTGCATTGACCTACATTTTCCATATCACAAGGTGAGGGTCTTTCTTTCAATCAATGCTTGTGCATTTCATATGCAAGTTCATATGCAAGTCCATTTGAAAGCTTTTCAGAAGTGCTTGTCTAGAAAACAAATAGTTCCCAGCAATAGATTTAAAAAAGTTTACCCCTAAAAAGTAAAGCCTTTGATGTAAAAAGAGAATTCAAAAAGGGTAAGGTGTCTTGGCCAGCCTAGTTAGCTTGGTTGGTGGCGCGTCTGCCTTGTAAGCGCCATGCCGCGGGTTCGATTCCCGCCCGGGGCGGATTTTATCCTGATGGGATGTTCGTTCTCGGAACAGCTGGCTTTCCTCCTATCCTGTCTTCCTTCTCTCTTCGATTTCGGAACGATAAGACCATAGCAGTTACAGTTCCCTCTGTCAAACCTCTTAAAAAAAATGATTTGACAAAAAACAAACAAATCAGAGACTCATAAACTACATGAACCTTCCTCTCATAAACTAAATTAAATTCATAAACAAGCTCATTAGACCGAACTTCATCAGATGAGCTCATTGAGCGGATGTCAACATCAATTGACTAGTTAGTAGTTATCGAAACAAGTATCTTGTGTACCAATTGACAATTCAGTCTGTATTGACGTAGGTAACAGAGGTGACAGAATGTGAGTCATGTCAACTAAGTCAACAAATTAGTGGGTTCCTGACCGTCATATGTCGATGTCGATTATATAGACCAAAAAATTAGTGGGTACCAGTAATCGCCTGAACGTCATTGGCATTGGTGCGTAGGAGCATTGCGGATGGAAAACCTCTCTACATTTTTACCTACTTTATTTCTATTAACTACTTCCTTAGCTATTCACCTACATTACTTTCCACTTCCTCTATCTGTTGTTTCTCTTGTTTAAAGCCCGTCAATATTCTACCTACTTCCGAGTTTGTTTGGGAGTACCTACCTACCTACCAACAATGTATACCATTTTCAAGCGATGGAAAATATTGACGCCCTGATAATGGCATTTGAATTGTAAAGGTCATTATCATTACTGTTATTTAGTGCCTGCATATAACTGAAGGTTCTGAGGATCACAAAAAAATATTTGCAACCCCTGATGAAGTTTCAAGTTTTGAAACGTGTGTAGCAAGAAATGCTACACACGTTTAGAATAATAGATGCAGTCTGAAAAAATCTGGAACGATCTGGAATAACAAACAGTCTGTTCAGTTCTAATCGAGAACAGGACAAACAAGATATGCTCTATTATTCAATAGGTTAATATGTTGATGTTGCACATGCTGGAGTCATTATCAGGTTGAGTGAATGAAATGATTGACAAGATAAATGAAGTGATTATTATACTATGTCATTCACTCAATGGACTGCATTGAGTGATGACGGATCCTCACAAAGCATGGAGAGTGCATGAAGTTGGAGTGCCTGAAGATGTTAGTGATATTCTTTACCAATCATGAAGGTGTTAGTGAAGATCTTCAAAAAAAATATGTAAGTGCTCTAATGTTCATTACTGCATTTGCCTGGGTTCCTCTTTGATCAGGAAAAAATAAACAACTGATCTCTGAAGAATGTTTTAATGATCTTACACCGAAACTACTGTGTTAAATAACAAAACTTTCATCATTTGCAAAAAAGCTTGTGCTTGTGTGTCCTGACTCTTTTGTCAAAGGTGTTCTTTTGCTTTAAGTTACTGGTGTCTTTGTTTTTGTCAAAGGTTTCACTTAAATATAACAAAATTTTCGTGCCATATAACGAAACTTCCACACGGATAATCCGGAGATGAATACCTTGACGAAGAAATCCAAATAATCCAGGTCCATATCCAACGTATCCATGGCAACGAGAAACTGATAAATAATTCGCAATGTCAACAAATGAACACAATTTGTTATAGCGCTACGCAGTTTTCAATGTTTTATGATTATTTAACAGAGTGTCCGTCCCAACATGATTTTAAATTAATACAATTTGTTATACGCGCATCAAAATTTTTCAATACATATTTTATTATCAATATTTATTAACAGTATGCCAAATTTGAAAATTAAAGTGTTACCTGAGCAAAAACAAGTTCGTCAATGCACATAACTTGAAAAAATAGAGGATTTCAGATTTCAGGCATTTTAGAAAACAGAAAATCGAAAATTAAACTCAGCAGTGACTGTTTTGTATTACTAGTGGCCAGTATTTAACTAATTTAAAAGGTAAAATTTCAAACAAGAAAGAACGGTTAAAATAAAAGCTCACACTAACAAAGTTACAAATGTAATAGGTAGAGGGAATAAATGAAAAAATCTAGCTCAAGAAGAAATGTCTTTGGCGGAAGTCATGGAAATGTTGAAGGGCCTAGAAAAACAAAATGATGATT
>NW_007385347.1:0-702 GCF_000475195.1 Diaphorina citri
GCGTGCTAACTTTACCCCACCCTGCCCTACTCAAAATGTGCCGCAGTACCCCTCGAGTTCCGTTTTGCCCCACTTTGTCCTATTTTAGATCTGAATTTTCCCTCGTGAGAGAGAGAATGTTTGTGTCAATGACTTACATAAAGTGTCACTTGTGGTTGCATCTGGTTATATTTGGACTGAATTTCAAATTGAAACATATAGGCAGATAAAATACAGATATATCTACCTTCTACCCATAAGTACAATAGGCTTGCTCCACACGTCTGGTGTAATGGCGGGCGGCCACTCACGGACAGACTGTCGGATTTAATTAAGGGGGGGGGCAGGGCCCTATCCAGGGGAGGGGCCCTGAGGGGGGTCCAAACAGGGATGTTCGTGGATGCTAGATTTTTTTTTACGATTTCTTTTATGTGGCAGGATTCTCCTGAAGGAGCTCTTCCACCCAACAAATTTTCGGAGTCCGGCCCACAGTAAGGGATCATAAGGAAAGCCTGAAGGGGGTGGGCAGGCTCTCTTGCCCCCCCCCCCATAAATACGGCCCTGGCCTTGAATGTAGGTATGATAGACGAAGAGGCAATATTGGGGGGGGGTTGATATCTTATCGCTAACCTAGACCTTCTTGAGTGCATTTAGATTCTTGGCAATCGCAATCTAGGCTGTAAAATAAACAGTGAGTGCAAATATTGATCAAGTACAATGTAC
>NW_007385347.1:1498-3176 GCF_000475195.1 Diaphorina citri
CGCTTGCGTCTCTGTCCGGAGCATTTTTTTATGGGGTCAGGCTTTTGCGGAAAAAAAACACCCCCCTTCTGCTTCGTGAGAACCAGACCCCCTTATTCTTTTGCCCGCCTAACTACCTAAAAAATGTTGAAAAATGCTATCCTCGTTTCAACAAATTTGCCCCTTAAAAAAATATTAGAAAAAGCTTCTAGTAAATTATCCCCCCCCCCAAAAAAAAAAAAACCAGTTGATAAACATTGTGAAGTCCACTGGTTTTTGCACCATAAAAAGATATGTTCAAAGAACTTTAGCTATTTCCCCCCCTGAAAACGTCGAGAAAACGTCTCAGTGAAATTCCTGCACTTCTTTCTTTCTAGTCACCCCGCAACCCCGTATATATCTTCTCCTCTTTAATCTCTTTTCTTCATTTTTATCGACTCTTTCTCTCTCTTGTCATTTATAAATCTCATATGACTCAGTTTAAATTTAAACTTCAAACAATTAACAAGTGAAGTGCGTTTTTGAAGTGTGTTTTTCTTTCGAGTTGAAGTGCACATACCGTTTTGTGTTTTCTTTTACGTTTAACATTTAAACGAGCGTTCCTTTTCCTGCTTCTTTCTTCATTTGCTTCCCATTCAAAGGTATATTTGAAGCTTTTATATCGACAAACTGTTAAGATAATGGGACAACTTGTTCTACGCTCACAGTCTAAATAAAGCACTACTTTACTACTTAATACCTTACACAGTTACACCTTTAAAATGTATAGGTAGATATAAGATTAATTTTCGTCAAAAATTTGGATTTCACAATATTGACGAGATTCTAAAATAGAGACTTTGTGTTTGTTTTTCTGATGCAATAATTATTTTCCTTTCAAGTAATATCTTCAGATTTCTGTCCCTATGGTCAGAATACAAAAACAAAGAAACGAACTAACAAGTTGGAAGTTTTACTCCAAGACCGGCCGTCAGACCTCTACAGTCTCCAAAAGTTCACAACTTTGAGAGAAAGCTTAGTGCCATGAGCACAAGTTTTCAACTTTCAAGTTCTCCTTCTTCCTTTTTAATTATGCTTTTTAATACGACTGTTGAGATATCCGCGTTTATTTCTTCATTTAACGAGTTCGCTGAGGTGTGCTTGATTTGATGAGTGTGTTCGGGTATTGAAAGTTCCCTCTGAACTTTTATGAATGAGAAAGGAAAAGCAAACAAACCCCCTCGATTTTCTCCATCATTATTACTATTCTGCATAATCAAATGCTATGATTAATCTGAGCTCTGCAGTTGGAAGTATGGATGTACCCTGATGGATAATTTGCAGAGCACGGTACCTTATTCAAAGAACTTTGGAAATGTGTATCCTGTTGCCGAGCACTTTATAGGAAGAGGCTCCACTTTGAAAGTTCCGGATAGCTTGTTATTATTGATTTTATCTAGGTTGTTGTTATCAGCTTGTAATTTCCTGGTTTGAACTTCCGTCGAAAGTTCAATTCGTTGGCATTTAAACCTGTAGAGTTACTTACTCATAACTTTGATTTCACCTATTGGGCTTATTACCATGTTCCTGTGACATGCTAAAACACAGGCAACTCTGGCATACTATGACGCAGACAGCACGAGTCTCAGGTTTCAATGCCACACGAAAGACACGCCCGGTACACTTCACAGACAGTCCTACTCACTAGGCGCTGCCGCTG
>NW_007385348.1:0-809 GCF_000475195.1 Diaphorina citri
GTCCGTCCCTTATACCTTTTTATTACTATTGTAATAATAAAGGAAGGACGGACTAATAAAGGAAGGACGGACTAAAAAATGGTCAAAACAATCGCAAATCACTGCATCGATCTGAACCAAAAGCTTCCTGTTGCATCCTTGTCTGCCCATCTGTTTCACTCACCTCTCAAATTCAAGCTGTTTCACCCGATCCCTCAGCTCAGCGGTCATAGTCAGACTAATCTCCTTTGCTGTTAAGTGAAATGAAAAACACGCATCAACGCGGCGCGGCGTCGGGTCCACATCAACGCAGCGTTGGAATGTAAAACAGAGCTAAAAGAAATTGGTTTGGGGGTTTTTAAGCAGAGTTGGGACAGTCTACTTCCATAACGTATAACAAGCTGGGTCCGTCCCTCCGGGAATTTTTTAGCCCGTAGTTTATTCGATCTTGATTAGAGAAAATCAGTACCTATGTACCTACCTAATTTGTTTAATATTCAGTTTATTATCATTCTTGATTTGATTTTTCGATTTTACTTTAATGTAAAGATTTAAAATCAAGACTAGAGCCCGTTCTCCTTTTATTCCCAATATAAGGTTCAAGTCACCCATCCATTTATTGGCCTTGCTCGGCGTAGCTTAACATAGGTGACGCTAAAACCGGTCTTAAAATAACGACTGAAGTGTTATCTAAAACTTTCTCGCTTTGAGTTCATAGGTCGTCGCGACAAATTTCAAGATCAGAGCTCATTATTTTGTGTGAGAAAATGTGAAAAAAAAAAAAAAAAAAAAAAAAAAAAAAAAAAAAAACCCCAAATTTACAAAAAAAA
>NW_007385348.1:2073-3175 GCF_000475195.1 Diaphorina citri
TCGCCTAGTAAACAGGAGGGCGTGGGTTCAATCCCAACCGAGGTATGGAATTTTATCCTCAATACAATATTTGAGAATTTGATCACAATAATAGTAGTAGCCTACTGCTGGAGTAAAGGGACTTTTCAGTCCTCTGCGAGCAGTATAAATAAGCACTATTATTATTATTAAACTCTGCATTAACTGAAAACTCTGTGCAACCCAGACTCTAGTATGCTGTGTCATATGGCAACCCAGACTCTAGTATGCTGTGTCATATGGCAACCCAGATGCTGGGCAGCTCATCAATAAATTATTGGGTAATTATGCAGAAGTCACGTCCGTGGAAAAGAAAAGCTCCTTTTTGTATTTAACCTAACCCTATAATAACACTAATCACTGCTCTAATTGTGAGAACTCCTTCTTGCGTTTAACCTAACCCTATAACAACACTGGTCACTGCTCGTTTGTGCCAGTTCCTTTGGTAGCAATATTCCAAGGACGTGACTTCTGCACAAGTACCGTATCGTTTAATATTTTCATACCTATTGCATACTAAATGACACCATAGATCGCACAAGTACCGTATCATTTAATATTTTCATACCTATTGCATACTCACTTACCCCATCCTTTGGTTTAAAATAGATCGGTACAGCGCTGGTCATTTTTCTGGCGATTAGGTATGTACAAAACTTGAAGTTTATACTATTTACAAAACTTGAGCTTTCAATTTAGAATATTTACAAAAAATGTCATGGACGTTCTAATTTCTATTTCATAGGGTTCAACGGTTTAAATATTGTTAAAGCGCCTAATAGAAAAAAGGGTTTAAAATTTATTAAACTAAAGTCTATACGCTATACGTACAGATATTCTGTTGTTTTAAAATGTTTGTTTCTGATATTTGTAAGTTTGTAACCGTCCAACTTGTAATCATGTTGGTAATTTTATGTGTAGACAACTGTTACAGATGTTGGGATCGGGCTTAAAAATGGGACACTTTTTCGCTACCATAATAAAAAACGTGCACAGTTAAATAAAGTGGAAAGCAGAGAAACTAAGTGGTATTCTTACCTTCTTGTCTGATTGCTTGAAGGATATTTTCCCCTAAGAATATTAG
>NW_007385349.1:0-3173 GCF_000475195.1 Diaphorina citri
AGTCAATCAAAATGATAATGAAAGATGAACATGAAACTCAAGAGAAGACAAATGAAGAAAGGTTAGTCACTGTCACAAGCAACCCTTTTGCCATGTGGTAGGAAGAAAGAGCTTGAAAAAAAGGAGCATAAAAAATGACAATAAAGAGAGATAAATAAAAGAAAATATGAGGTGTTGTCCTATAAGAATTATTTTGCTTTTCAAGTTTTCAAGTTGATTTCGTTGATGAATGTTGCGTAAGAAAGTGTTGATTGTTGATTTTGAAGTGTCTTTCACTCCATTAATGAGTGTTTCTAAGCCGGTTTGTTTCGTTGAAACAATGAACAGGAGGGACAACGGAAAAAGTGGTTGCTTTGACACATCCGCCAATTTGATTTGAAAATTTTGGCCTTTGGATTAGAGTAGCTTTAAATTAAGGAGTTAAAAAAGCATGGATGTGGATTTTTTCAACGACATAAAAAATAAGTTAAAGGAATCTCATTGGTAAGATCAAGTTCAAAGTTCGAACTTTGGACAAATTATTGCTAATCTTATCTATAACTTCCTCCTGCCTTAAGTGCCTTTGTCCAGACTGCAGATTGCGATTGATGTAGATTGCAATTGAGTTCATTCAGACTGTTCATGTACACTAATAAAACTCAAACCATTCAAAGAACCGGACAAAACGCTGGGAGTATTTAAAAACAAAGCCAACATGAGCACCAGGCTTATCAATAAATTAATGCACAGCCTTCTTCATAAAATAAATTGTCCAGGCAAAAAGAAAAGAAAAAAAAAAACAGAATGAGAGGAAAAAAGAGGAACAGTCATTTGTCACCATTGACAGTTGAGCGACAGACATGAAGATCTATGCAAGAGAAAATGTGAAAGAGAGAGACCAACTTGTACATGGCTTTCAGGAACACGCATAACTTTGACGTATTATAGACAGAACAATCCATTCTGTGAGTGTACAACGGTATATCTGTATGTATAAAATGTGGGTAATCTATACACACATGTGGGTAAAAATGGACAAATATATAGAAAAAATATAATAATAGTAAATATAATGTATGTATGAGATTTTATTCCATGTACTGCCTACATTTTGCCCAGATGCTCCGGGCCTTGCGGCCTCTGGGAGGCAAGACCTGTTTGGGCTCTCAGATTTTTGAGTGGACTCAATTTCAACTTCTTCTTCTTCTTTTTTCAATCTAATTTGGCAACCTTGCCTTGGGCGGGCGATCCACTTACCCACCGGTTTTGGCACGTGGCAACATTGGAATCGCGAACGTCCAAAGTGCGTCAAATTACGAAGCGTGGAAAAATGTATTTCTCTTCCTAGCCTTTTCCAATTTAAATAGGGTCGGCGTTTCTTGTAAGTCTCTTCCAGGTAGCTCTATTGCGTACCTCATGTGCTGATGAATTTTTCTCCCTCAAGTATTGCTCCACACAATCTTTCCATCTTTCCTTCGGCCTCCCTCGCCCTTTTCTCCCGCTCACTTCGGTGGAAAAACTACTTTCTTTAAAAAAGCTTTGACGAAGAGAAGATTCCCCTCAAAGGTTCCACAAAGATCACCGGGTTACACGGCTATTGTCACGAGATTTCAACGCCATTTGGCTCGTCTTTTACCTTTCTGTGACTTCTGTGATGGCATGCAAATTGCTCCACCTGTCCTCTACATAACAGTCTGGCCAAATTTGCATACATTGTGCCGTCCATGTCACTTTGCGTTTGATTGATTTACACAGGAGGCAAATTCATTCATTTACATACAAAGATGCAGCTTTCAGCCTGGAGAGATCCCGGAGAGAATCGCTGAATTGGGAATCTTTTTAATCTATGTGTAGTGTAGACTTTTAGGATTTTACGGTCACGTGCAAACAATTCGAAGTAGATAGATTGACTTTAGAGCTTTTTTAAAGAGATAACCATTTTTCCATTAAGAATAGAGCCAGCTGGAAAACTAAAGGCATGTTCTTGAAAACAACACGAGATTTTATTTGTTAGGTTGGTATCAGAATTGCCAAGAGCCTTCTTTACATTCGATTACAGCCTCCTTGACTAACTCTATGATGTCTATAATTTTTTACTATGGTAATGCCGCTACTGGTCACTACTCAATCAAACAGCTGAACTAAATGCAACACTTTTTGAAGATTTTATGATGTTCAGTAAAGCTGTAAACTTCGGCATATCACAAGGAAGAAAAAAATCTAGCATAATTTGAATATATCAAAGAAATAGATCACTTTTAAGACCATAACATCACACCATCAAGCAAAGATTAATAAAGCCACGTTTTAAGCCCGGTATAAATGCTCTGACATGTTTCTGAACTTGGTCTTGCGACAAGTTGTGTTAGTATGCAATTTTTCCATAAATTTCACATATTTAGCCCAGAAATTTGTTCAAATGTAGCAAAATTTAAATCAAATTTGAAGTTTAAACCAGTGAAATTTGAGCAAAAATCGCGTACACCTACACACGTAACGATCTGTCGGAAGGACCAGATTAGAAGACCTTGTTGGGAACCATATCGTTGCGTGTATACGGGGCTTTATCATCTCGTGTTGTACTAGTCCGATTATTCATCTATTTTAATTGAATCCCGTTGTTTAATGATCTCGTTCTCTCGATTTCACATTGTTCGAAAATTCTAATTAAAAGTTAGGTACAAATCAATTAAAAACTAGAGTACTAGACCATTAAATCTAAGGCGCGAGGCGTCACTATCGGTGCCTACACTTTTGGGTTGCCTGGGCCAAATTCCTCAGTATGTACTTTTTTTAGGCTATATGGCAGGTTGGTAGGAATTAGGAATATTTGTCTGTTAGATGTATTTTTCCCATCTTGTAAGCTTCCTGACAGAGCCACTGACCAAAATGTCAGCTCTGTCTTCGAGTTGAAATTGATGAAGATTCATCCTTTTTATGTACAGTAAAAAAATCTAAATGAAAAATTAGTTGAGAAATTATATTAATTGGTTGGGCAGCATGTAGGAAGGTAGATAATAATTATAAGTATGTGATGTGTGAATTTGTCAGTTTATCAAACTTACTATTTTTTTGCCATAAGTTCCCTCTTGGTATTTTAATTGAATAATTGATAAATATCAAAAAAGTACCTGATTAAATATCACATCAAAAAGTATCTAACGTATCTTTTACCTTTCTGTGAAAAAAAAAAA
>NW_007385350.1:0-3172 GCF_000475195.1 Diaphorina citri
TATACTCTACCAGTCTACCCTATAATTCATAAGTAGAATCAATTTGTAAGAGGACTTTGTGAAAGAATCGAGGGAAATTTCAATCCTATTCTTCATAGTTCTTCATAGGATGAACAAACAGATCATTCCAGATTCCAGTACCTACGGTAATCGAGTAAAAGGACTTTCGAGTCCTATCCCAGGTAGGATAAACAAACTCTCGCATTTTTCCAGTCCTTCTTCCCACGTTGGTAAACTTGGGAGAACATTCTCAAAGTTATGTTCATTATTTACTCAGTCGCTTACTGGTATGAGGAGATTGTGTACATGTCGTTTGTTTGCTTGTGGGATTTCGCATTCAAGTCGAACAGTATATGCGGTTTCCGCCTGATTAGAGGTGTTTACTTTGTGTGGTAGTTTGTCCTAACGTTTGTGCGGAGTCCGCAAATTTGCTTTGTAGTTTTGTAGTCTATTGGGTACACGCGTCTTTCAGATGTGCTTTGGAGACTTTCAAAGTTCTTGAATAGCTGATATTTTTTATTAACCGTGACTGTATCAGTGTGTAACTTTGTCACTGACTTATTGCAAGCAAAATTGAAAGAGATAAAATGAATCATCAAATCAATTAGTTTATGTTTCAAATGAAACATTTGTTAACACACGTCATGAAAAACAACAAAAAGTCACAATTCACACGCATGTTTTAAAAATAAAATAAAAACCCCAATGAGTGCACACAGTGTGCAAATTATTGCTTTGACCAGCAATACCATTAATGTTTTATGATGTCCAACACATGTTGCAACATTGATTTCCAATGAACTCAACAGTCTGTTGACTCCCGCAACTTTTTCAGACGCTTTTATACTTTGTGAGAAGACAAATACATTTTTCATTATTTTTTCAGTGGTGTTAGTACGAGTAGCTCGACTGGTACGAGTAGAGATTTTATATTAATAATCTTCTTTTTTATCCTTTTTAATTTAAAACAAAGCTTTTTATTCCATCTCTCGCTCTCCCTCCCCGTATTACCCCCGTATAGGATAACATAGGAGGCATTCACTGACTAGACTTTTCCAAGAGAAAAAATTCCATTCAGCCTTTTTTTACGGAAATAAGATACAATATTATGATTGTAGCTTGAAAATTAAGAGAGGGGAGGTTGTAAATAGAATTATTATCTAATTAATTTAAAAGAAGCGTTTACAGGCCCAGTAAAGGTAAGGGTACCGATTTCAAGACACTTGAGTGGAAGGTTACTAACAGGTGAGATTCATACCATAATGCATAATGTAATCAAATTCTCAAGACATTTGAGGAAACGATTGAAAATGTCCTTGGTCGAAACACATTCAAACCAACGTCCTGCTGTTTACCAGCCGAAAGTATAAACCATTTTACAAAGGCAGGTCACAATTCTGGAATGTATCACTTATTTTATAGTGGAAAGGAACGAAAAGGCCTTTATTTCAGAGCATTTGCCCTAATATCTTGAAATCTGTTCTATCTAAACTCCAGCATTCTCATCTTCCACTTGCTCTATCTAGAACCCTGCCTATTGCCTAGTAGGCTCCAGTATACTCGAAACTCCTAAAGTGCAGTCCACATAAACATAAAATGCTGAGCCATAGATACTCCTAGCATAATACGGCTTTTAAGCTGCTAACTTTTAACGTTCCTACGAGCTGAAAGAGAAAATGGAAAACAGAAAGTCATTATTTTTAATTGTTCAACTTCCTTCCTAGTAGGATGGAGACGAGGCGTTGGCGTTGACAATATTGAAATCCAAGATTTTCTTCCCGGATAAGAGGTTGAGAGCGACTTTGTCTAGACAATCTTTCAAACTTTCCAGCACCGTTATTACATTCTTGTTTTTGGCGCTTGTTCCGAGATGTCCTTGATGTGTTGGAATAGTTTCCACTCCATGTGATTCCTGTGCGAGACACATTTACGATGTCAACAACGTTCCTTAATTCCTTTCCCCGGGGCTCTGCTTCCTTCCAATTTTTTCATCTCTATGGAGCTCGTGTCCACTCATAATCGAATTATAGCCGGCGCTTTTCTTCTTTTCTTTATCTTTCCTTTCGTTCTTATTCCTAATCAACTTTCTTCTTTGAGGTCAACTTTGACCACTCACAAAATTAAGTACTCCTAATACAGTTTTCCGGCTAAAAGGCAAACAGTAATGTCATTAGTTCACACGGGTATCCTGGTTAGTAATGTGTAGAGAAGTGTCTTCTTTGTCTTTGAAGAGATAGCTTATTGACAGAGTTAGAATGACAGGTTTCTTTACGGATCTAATGATGTCCTTTGGCGTTTGAGAACCTCTTGAACAGTTGTCCCCGGACTGTAGAAGGAATGAGGAGAACGGAAAACTGACAAACCTCTAAAATGCCCTGAGCCGTCCTTCAAGGAATAAGAAGGGAAACAAAAGAGTCAAAAAGCTGAGAACACGAGTGTCCTGGTTAGTAATGTGTGGATGTGTGCCTAATTGTGTAGTGACTTAGAGAAGTGTCTTCTTTGTCTTTGAAGAGATAGCTTATTGACAGAGTTAGAATGACAGGTTTCTTTACGGATCTAATGATGTCCTTTGGCGTTTGAGAACCTCTTGAACAGTTGTCCCCGGACTGTAGAAGGAATGAGGAGAACGGAAAACTGACAAACCTCTAAAATGCCCTGAGCCGTCCTTCAAGGAATAAGAAGGGAAACAAAAGAGTCAAAAAGCTGAGCACAATATTAAGTAGCTCTGACTTAAGAAACAACTAGCATACTAGAAAATGATGAAGAGAACAGCAGAAGAATAGCAAAGATAAGTAGACGAATAGGAAGACTATCAGAAGGAGAAGGAAGAAGAAGACTGAAGTATACGAAGAAGACTATTTGGAAGAAGGAGGAGAGGAAGACAAAGAGGACGGACAAGAAAGAAAAGAGGTAATAACGTATATTGTATACGAAGAAGACTATTTGGAAGAAGGAGGAGAGGAAGACAAAGAGGACGGACAAGAAAGAAAAGAGGTAATAACGTATATTGAGAGAAACGCAAAAAGATCTCTTTCCTTTGTAAACTTCATGAGCTTTGAACTTGGGGAAGCTCCCTGTAACATTACAGTCGAGCTAAGTTTTCCTTTTGATAGAGACTCGCTCACTACAGATGAAAAACTTGTAACAATACAATGAATTGACCTAAAAAAAA
>NW_007385351.1:0-3172 GCF_000475195.1 Diaphorina citri
GAGAGAGAGAGAGAGAGAAAGGTAGATGGATAAGAATGGGAGAGGGAGAGAGACAGAGATAGTTATACCTACAGAACTATAGGTCCAGGGTGAACTGAGCGAATGAATACAAAAATGAAACGGAGAGAGAGAGAAATAGTTTTGATTATGAGAGGGAAGAAGAGAGGAATAGATAGCTTGGAATCGTAATAGATTGAGAGAGAGAGAGAGAGGGAGAGTAAATTCATGAAATAGAGAGAGTAGTTATACTCTACAACAGAAAAGAGAAAGAGGGATAGAGGTTAGCTTACGCGGGTAAGAGAGAAAGAGATAGAGAGGCGAGGCGAGAGGAAATGTTTTTTTAGAAAAATGAAATTATAATAGGTATACCTATATTATTTATCTATACTTGTATGTTTTATTTGTTGTGTTCTCCTATTGCACATTCAATATTTTCCTCGAAATATCTCTCTTTCTCTCTCTCTCCCTCTCATTACTCGCATCTCTTTTCTTCTCTAAAATATATTTTTTTTTTACAAATAAATATGTAGGTACAAGAGGGAGAGAGATAGATAGATAGAAGAGAGTGTGTGAGTGAGGGAGAGAGAATGAGGAAAAATCGGACATCGAACAACAAGGAGAGAGAGAGAGAGAGTGTTGACTAAAAAACAAAATTACGTAGAGAAGGATAGACAATATAAAAAGGGGTAAAAAATCCACATACTGGAAATAATTACTATCGCTCTCTCTCTCTCTTTCCTTGTCTACACACATACACATACTTTCTCTCTCTTTCCTTCACTTTACGAAAATGAGAGAGAACGGCAGGAGAGAGAGAGAGAGAGAGAGAGAGAGAGAGAGAGGAAAAAAAGAAGAGGTGAAGAAAATCAGATAAAGAGAGATAGAAAATGGGGACTTGTAGGTACATAATTATGTTAGACTCAATCCCCGAAATTGGGGAGATAGAGAATGGGGACTTATACATAATTATGTTAGACTCAATCCCCGAAATTGGGGAGATAGAGAATGGGGACTTATACATAATTATGTTAGACTCAATCCCCGAAATTGGGGAGATAGAGAATGGGGACTTATACATAATTATGTTAGACTCAATCCCCGAAATTGGGGAGATAGAGAATGGGGACTTATACATAATTATGTTAGACTCAATCCCCGAAATTGGGGAGATAGAGAATGGGGACTTATACATAATTATGTTAGACTCAATCCCCGAAATTGGGGAGATAGAGAATGGGGACTTATACATAATTATGTTAGACTCAATCCCCGAAATTGGGGAGATAGAGAATGGGGACTTATACATAATTATGTTAGACTCAATCCCCGAAATTGGGGAGATAGAGAATGGGGACTTATACATAATTATGTTAGACTCAATCCCCGAAATTGGGGAGATAGAGAATGGGGACTTATACATAATTATGTTAGACTCAATCCCCGAAATTGGGGAGATAGAGAATGGGGACTTATACATAATTATGTTAGACTCAATCCCCGAAATTGGGGAGATAGAGAATGGGGACTTATACATAATTATGTTAGACTCAATCCCCGAAATTGGGGAGATAGAGAATGGGGACTTATACATAATTATGTTAGACTCAATCCCCGAAATTGGGGAGATAGAGAATGGGGACTTATACATAATTATGTTAGACTCAATCCCCGAAATTGGGGAGATAGAGAATGGGGACTTATACATAATTATGTTAGACTCAATCCCCGAAATTGGGGAGATAGAGAATGGGGACTTATACATAATTATGTTAGACTCAATCCCCGAAATTGGGGAGATAGAGAATGGGGACTTATACATAATTATGTTAGACTCAATCCCCGAAATTGGGGAGATAGAGAATGGGGACTTATACATAATTATGTTAGACTCAATCCCCGAAATTGGGGAGATAGAGAATGGGGACTTATACATAATTATGTTAGACTCAATCCCCGAAATTGGGGAGATAGAGAATGGGGACTTATACATAATTATGTTAGACTCAATCCCCGAAATTGGGGTCCAAACTATGAGAGGTCATAGGGTTAACACGTCTCTCTCTCTATGGTATTAGTCTGTAATCTGTATTTGGGTTCTCATATTGATTAGGATTAGTAGAGTGTGGGTGTTCTGAGCACTATTAGTGCTAATAATCCTGCATCCTTAGTGGACACTCTACATCAGATCCTAGAGTTCTAAAGGTACACGGAGAGATAAACTAGGGCGCCGGAAGTCTAACCAAGTGACAGGGTGCCGGCACTCTAATATTGAACTCTATATCAGGAAGCGGGACACTTTACTATTGTAGAATTTCAACAACCTAAATAACGGGAAGTAACTCAATGATAGAGTTCTTCCATCCTAAGTTTGATAAACTTGTGATAGGTGATACCCTATCAGTCATTAGTCATTACCTACACATTTTTTCTCAGTTTAGGGATACCTTAGATTAATTAAGCCAACTCCTCACTATCAGGTAGACCTGACGACAGGTACACCTGATTAGGTCTATCTGATAGTGTCTGTGTGTACACATCAGGTTTCAGGTAGACCTGACAGACGGACCTTTTCAGCCGTACCTGTCAGGTCTACCTGATAGTGAGTGGCTCGCCTAAGGGTACCTACCTACTTTCTGTGTCCGGAAGAACCAATGTCAAAGTTATCTTTGGTTTCCGGTCACACGGAATCAATCATTTGCATGATACATTTTTTTTGGCCCCGCCGGGAATGGAGCCCGGGTCTCCCGCGTGCAAGGCAGTGCCCACTACACCATGGGAGTAAATCACCAGACAATTACTCATAACCTGATTACCTGAGGTAGCTGTCGTTTGTCAGGAGATTAGGGGACCTACAGCATCGTGTCTACTAAAGTGATTTCTTCTCCTTATTCTAACTAGTTCTAGGTAGCATTACAGTCGAACCTGGATAAGCAGGAATCCAAGGGACACAAACTTCAGCTACACAACTGAAGTTTTAGACGAGGAAGATTCAGCTTAGGGAGGACACCTGCCTATAGAGGCTCAATTTTCCTGTTTAAGGGGGGTTTTGTGTAAGGGACCACGTCTTTTTTTGTCCCAGTTTATCCAGGCTCGACACAATTCGCAATCATCTTCACTCATTGACCTAATGCTCGTACTGCAAGAGCATAAGGTCACCAGATATGGTCAACTG
>NW_007385352.1:0-3171 GCF_000475195.1 Diaphorina citri
TTATTTGTGAACCTTTACCAAATAAGCAAGTGAATAGTTAATCCCATGTGATTTTTCACGCGGAATCGAATGGTGCTAGTTGCGGGTTCGATACTCCCCGGTGTCAACGAATTTCCCTTTTATTTGTGAACCATTAACAAGTAAGCATGTGAATAGTTGATCCCATGGGATTTTTCACGCCGAATCTAATGGTGAAACTTTTAGAACTGTCCGACATACAGTTGAGAAGTTTAATGTAATAGAAAGTCGTGTGATGTTCACACCAGATTTTTTTACATACACTATCAGTTTTTCTCATCAGATTGCTAAATTTTACGTGAAAGTTGTGAGTCTTGCTTGAGAGGTTGAAACTGAGACTTTCTCTTATTATATTCCTCTATTTCTTATCTCAGGCTCCTGAACTCTTCACCCCAACATACACTATCAGTTTTTCTCATCAGATTGCTAAATTTTACGTGAAAGTGGTGAGTCTTGCTTGAGAGGTTGAAACTGAGACTTTCTCTTATTATATTCCTCTATTTCTTATCTCAGGCTCCTGAACTCTTCACCCCATCCAATGCACGTACTGCACTGTCCGTAGCCGAGGCAACGCTACTAGGACCCGGTATGGGGATGCGAACCCTGGACCCTGGGGATTGGAGTTACCGTGGTGATTACGCCAATGATAATGATTCTGATGATCCTACTGTGGCGCATGGGTTTAACTATCATAATGGACCGGTAAGTACGAAAAGGTCAAAGATTGAACATGGTTTGATCACCACCATGTTCGATCAACCCATTTCTGGAACGACTTTTGATGATGTAGTACACCGACCTTCAGCTCGTTTGATTGAACCAGTTTCAAACGGACCACGTTATTACGTGAATAACAAATGAATGAAGCACGAATGTCAGCCTAGTTTGCTAGGAAGGTAGCGTGTGTGCCTTGTAAGGTGGCGGGTTTCATTCCTGCCTGGGGCGAACTTTATCCTAAACATATCAGGTTCGTTCTCGGAAAGGCTGGCTTTCTCCTGTCCTGTCTTCCTTCTTCCTTCTCTCTTGGAATTCGAGGTGATAAGACCTCCATTGTTACACTCCCCTTTATCAACAACGGACCACGTTATTACGTGAATAACAAAAGAATGAAGCCCGATTGCCAGCCTAGTTTGCTAGGAAGGTAGCGTGTGTGCCTTGTAAGGTGGCGGGTTTCATTCCTGCCTGGGGCGAACATTATCCTAAACATATCAGGTTCGTTCTCGGAAAGACTGGCTTTCTCCTGTCCTGTCTTCCTTCTTCCTTCTCTCTTGGAATTCGAGGTGATAAGACCTCCATTGTTACACTCCCCTTTATCAAACCTATTGAAAAAATTGTTTTGTCGTTTTGTTTGTCAGGAATGGCTCTGGCCCTTAGGTTTCTTCCTGCGCGCCAAGCTAGAGTTTGCAGAACCTCACACCAGGAGCGCCACTATCGGTAGTATTCGTTCCCTACTAGCGCGGCACTTTGTACATCTCAACACATCATATTGGCGTGGTCTACCTGAACTCACTAACAAGGATGGCAAGGAATGTCCCGGCTCCTGTAATACACAGGCTTGGAGCAGTAGTACTCTTCTAGAGGTAAACAACAGTATATACCTACATAATTATAGTTGGATGAGGTCTAATAAAAAATAAGATGTTAATGAAAAAAGAGTTTATATCTTTTACAAAAAAAGTCCAAGAATGATTGTTCTTGCCATTCTAAGTAAATGTATTTTTGAATTTATTTCTCAGGTAATTCATGACATCTCCCTCCAAAGTCCAAGAATGATTGTTCTTGCCATTCTAAGTAAATGTATTTTTGAATTTATTTCTCAGGTAATTCATGACATCTCCCTCCTGGAATCCAAGGATCAATATCAGCGGCAATGACACCAACACAGTACCATGTCTCATAACGACAGACATTATCTATCTGAGAATACTGCCAGTCTGATACATGCAACCATTGAGAAACCAAACATACCAATGTCATATCTGACAGGACAAGTCAAATCAAACCTTCCACCAATCCAAACCGAGTCAGAACGCTCAACCTATAGGAATATGCGACCAGTGAGAAAGCAAACATACCAATGTCATATCTGACAGGACAAGTCAAATCAAACCTTCCACCAATCCAAACCGAGTCAGAACGCTCAACCTATAGGAAACGACAAACCAAACCAATGGGAATTCATACTGAAGCTAAGCCTGATCTAACAAGTTATGGATTAAACACCTCTCATTACATAGGAACAAATACCACTCAGAGGTTAAGTGATTCAAAACTAAACACCCACAAATCTAATAACATTGGATCAAATCAATACATCTCTCCTAACAGAGAAACTACTCATGGGGTGTTGGAGTGTCGTAAGTTATCATTAGAAACCACACAGACACAACAGAGCGCGCGTCGCACGTCAAGAGCAAACTCCGAGTGCGTCGAACAACCGCGCAAGTTCTCTACCGACACCAACAAACTCGATTGGAGTCAGGAAAACAGCGAGTGGAATTTCCCAAGTGTAAACTATAACTATTATCACTCGAGACTTAACGTTCTGAATGCGAGCGATGGCAATCAGATGAAATACAAATCCAGACGGAACTCCTATGATCTGATCAAGACCAAATGTCTGGCCATACTGAACATGGATAAGAAACAAGCAAGACGCTCCATGGACGATGAGGCATACCAAGTATCCAAGATAATCACCATATTCGATAATGTGGGAAATAAACAATATGGGAAGGAGAGGAAAGAGAAGGATAATGAGAGACTTAAGAAGAGAAATAGAGAGAAACCTACAGGCACAAGTCGGGTACAGGGAGTTGGGCGGAAGAGTACAGAGGTTATAGGAAGTCCTAAAGCATTTCGGAAGGTGGAGATGAGAACTAACGATACTACAGAAGACAGGAATAATGAAACACATAGCAAGAACAGTATTGATGAACACAAGGAAACATTAGACAGGATGAATACAAACCCTGACATGGGAACACAGACAGAAACCACACTAGCAAGTGAAACTGTAGATAGAAGAGAGAATCAAGCGAAGAAACAAAGAGATCCAATGATGAATGATAAAGTTAATAATAATATTAAAACGCAACACTTTCAACTCATACAAGAGATGAGAAACATACAAAATCAAACAAAACGAGAAGT
>NW_007385353.1:0-3171 GCF_000475195.1 Diaphorina citri
CTCTTTCTGTCTCTCTTATGCAATACGCAAGACATCAAAAATTGGTGGAGCTGTTCTAGATTTTTTCCTGAGGTACCTATGTACCTAGGTAGTAGATACGTGGCGTAATTAGGAAATAATAATTATGTAGGTACGATAAAAAGGGGGGAAAAACACATTCTCAATACAGACATATCAATGATGATGCCCTCATAAAGCTCCCATACATATTATGGGAGCGAAAAATCATAAATCTGGTCTGTGTCGTAGCATGCCCCATCCCGTTGTAATCATAGTATGTCCCTTATTTATAGTAACCACCCTGTATATCGGCTTGAATGATTTTTCCGGATTTCTAAATATTTTAGAAAAGAAAAAAAACGTTAACAATTCATCTGAAATGCGTAAGGCGCCTAATCCTTTGTTCAGGAATGCCTCTCCTCTTCTTTTACCTCAGTTCCTGTGCTTAAATCCAGGATTAGGGAAATAATTTGGAGAGGAAACAAGGACCCTTAAGATGGGGAGGTTCAGGGGGGGGAAGAAGGGAAGAGGGAAATCTATTGACAATCTTTTTACTTTCTATTACCCTTACGTATAGGGAACCTATACAAGGTAATGAGAAAGTATTGCAATCGGTCCAAATTTTCAAAATCGGGAAATGGGTGGAAATATCCGTTTTGGGGTCCCCTGATTCCAAAAAAGTGGTTTTTAGCCCATGGTCTGTACGTAACGTACGTACGTACTACAGGTTTAAATGGGAAAAAGTAGAAAGTTGTGAACAAAATATCTCAAAAACGGTTTGTCGTAGAGAAATGAAATTTGGTATACTATCCCGGTATGGTCCAAGGACGCGACTGTAACAATTTGGCAAAAATCGGATAATCACCCATCCAGATATTAACAAAAGTAATTGTTGCTTAACCCTCATTTCGTGGAAAATGTTGAAAAGGTTGTGAACAAAATATCTCAAGAAAGGTTTGTCGTAAAGCGATGAAATTTGGTATGATATACCGATATGTTCCAAGGACGCGACTGTAACAACTTGGTAAAAAACGGATAGTCACCCATCCAGATATCAACCAAAGTCAATGTTGCTTCGAACTTCGTCATAGGACTTGGATACCGTGAAGTATAAGGCTGTGGTGAACGGAAATAAATATCTCCATGCAGTGAGATACCCATTTCTGCAAGTCTCTCACGATGCACGCTCAGTTTTCTCTATAGACTTAGATAGACTCAGTTTCCTAGGGGACGGCGTGCATCTCTAGAGTGTGACCGGAGTCTCCCATACAAATCTCAGCCGGTAGGAGGGTAATTCATGCATAATGGCTGCCGTCCTTAATGTGTTAATGATGTTCCCTTGATCGGTTACAATTTGTATGAACGCCCTGTAAATAAATGACTATGCAATACGCAAGACTTCAAAAATTAGTGGAGCTGTTCTAGATTTTTTTTCTGAGGTATGTAGGTGCGTGACGTAGGTAGGAATAATATGTATTAGGTACGACAAAAGGGGGGGGGGAAACACATTCTCAGTACAGATACATCAATGATGATGCCCTCATAAAGCTCCCATACATATTATGAGAGCGAAAAATCATAAATCTGGTCTGTGTCGTAGCATGCCCCATCCCGTTGTAATCATAGTATGCCCCTTATTTATAGTAACCACCCTGTATTTCGACAGCAACACGGCTTGAATGATTTTTCCGGATTTCTAAATACCTATTTTAGAAAAGAAAAAAAAATGTGAACAATTCATCTGAAATGCGTAGGGCGCCTAATCCTTTGTTCAGGAATGCCTCTCTCCTTCTTTTACCTCAGTTCCTGTGCTTAAATCCAGGATTAGGGAAATAATTTGGAGAGGAAACAAGGACCCTTAAGATGGGGAGGTTCAGGGGGGGGGGAAGAAGGGAAGAGGGAAATCTATTGACAATCTTTTTTCCCTTCAAAGTAAAAAGGTTGAGGGAGGTTTTTTAGAGTTTAGGGTTGCTCATATTTTGTCTTATAGGGTTTTAGGGTTTCTGATATTTTGTCTTACAGGGTTCAAGCCAGGACAAGTTTAGTATCACTGTTGGCTATAGTTTTCCAGTTCCTCATACCAAAATAAGAAATAAAAAAAAAATCTCGAGGCGGGCGCCATCTTTGTTTTCCAGGATTTCTTTAAACTTTGACAGGTCAATGCATAAAAGTACATAAATCTAAAAAGTCGCTAAACTTTTCTTTCTTTTCTTTTTAAACCTAGAAGTTTACAAAAAATTCTAAAGATGTCATCAACCGGGACTTACAACTCAAAACTACCAAGGCAGCTCCTAAATTATTAAAAGATATTTTGAACAAAATCTGAAGAGATCTCGAACATTTCCTCAAACTACCAACTTTCTTCATAATTCAGGTTCGACTGTATCCCAAAATTTGTCCAAACCCTCCGAACAAGCAAACAATTTCAAACAAGCAAACAGCCCTATCTGATATTCTCTCGTCTGTTCGACCTTTCAAAATAATCCTGTGATAATATCGTTCCAAATGTTCTCAAGCAACAAGCAAGGGATATTGTCTATTATGTTTCAAATAATCTGCCATGATATTGTCTAATGTTCAAGACCTACACAACCCTATCAGGGACGTTTTCATGTAAACTACTAGGGAAGGGCTGATGTTGTGGTTATGTACCTGAGGCTGAGGTTGTGGTTGGGGAAGGCAAGGTTGGTAAACTTGCCTGTTACCACTCCCAATACTCCCATGCCAAACTGTAGAAACACTATCCTGTCTCACCTATTCCGAGCTCATCTCAACCCGGTACATAACCACAAACGGAGTCCTACTTAGCCCTAGAAGGGAACGTTTCCAATCAATACACACTTCTCCCGATTTGGTCTTTCTACAGATCGTTGCCTGTGTACGGCGTTATTTGTGCCCATTTCACTGGATGAGATCTGAAATTTGATCAACCATCTGTCATAATACCAAGTTGGGAGACTTTTCGTAGCGTAGACCCCAGAACATTTTTCGAAGACTCGATTTTATTTCGTATCAGCAATGTAGAAATTTTTACCCTGGACTTGTTGTCTGTGTCGTAGCATGCCCATCTCGTAGTATGTCCCTCATCTCAGCCCCTGTGTCCTTCTGACCTTGTCTAAGCTCCGAATAATCTTGATAGAACTAAACTTGAGAAGTTTGATGATAAAAGCA
>NW_007385354.1:0-2283 GCF_000475195.1 Diaphorina citri
GGGGGAGAAACTGTAGAGACATATTAGAGAGTAAACGGTTTGTTGTGAGACTTGTGAGTGAATTGACTATCCCGTGATTTCCTCAGGCTAGACACAAACAACAAACAATATTGTTCATATTGTTCTCCATGTATTTGAACAAGAAAAAAAACAACCCTTAATCCTCTGCAAGTGCCAGTATTGAGGACAAATCGTACTGCCCTGAGACATTCCACTGACATTTGTTGACTTTCTGCTGACAATGCTGACACAATGCTAATTATTGTCAGGAGTATTGTCATCTAATGCAAACTACTTATGTAGGTAATTGTCATCTATTTATGTATTGTATTGTAATGTAGGTACTTACTTATGTAATCGTATGCAATTGTCATGTCATCTAATATGTAGGTATATTGTATAACGCACTCATTTACCTCATCTATTTATGTATGTAATGTAATGTAGGTACTTGCTTATGTAATCGTATGCAATTGTCATGTCATCTAATATGTAGGTATATTGTATAACGCACTTATTTACCTAGGTCTGTAATTGTAATGCATCTGCTCATGTAAGTAGGTACTCGTAATGTACTTGTGTGCTCTACAAGTCTCTATTACTGTTAGGTATGTACCACTCATTTACCTAGGTAGGTATGTATGTAATTGTAATGCATCTGCTCATGTAAGTAGGTACTCGTAATGTACTTGTGTGCTCTACAAGTCTCTATTACTGTTAGGTATGTACCTCTGCGTCACGGGGTATGTAGCTACATATGTAGTTAGGGGCTGGAATGTAGATCGTTAGTTACCTATAGGCATTACGTACAATGGAAGAAAATGAAGAGCCATTGAGAAAGAGATGAGAGTAAATACGGGGAGGAAATGCAGGTGAATCATGGAAAATTAGAAAGAAAAAGGAAAAAATAGGTAGGTAGGTAGGTAAATAGAGAAAATATAAACAATGAAAGAAAACAAAGATAGAAACATCAGGGGAGGGAGTATAAATCCTAAAAGTAGGGGAAAAAGACGAAAGAAAGGAAGAAGAAGAAGAAGAAGAAGAAGAAGAAGAAGAAGAGGAAAGGAGGAAAAAAGAAAAAAAGTTGAAATCCTAGTGCCAACTTTGGGGAAACAAAGGCAACTTGATTCCAACCCCAGAGGGGCACTTCAGTTTCAAATTGTACTTTTTAAAAGTAGGTTGAAAAAAAAAAAAAAAAAAAAATGGAATAGGAAAAAAATTGAAAAAAAGTAAAAAAAAAAGTTTTCCAACGCCTCTTCGCAGTCTGGCCTCTCCAGGAAGTTCTAATAAAAGTGGAAAAAATATTGCATTGATATTTTGCCATTGCATGACTGCTCTCGGGGAAAAAAAATTGCATGCTTTCGAGTGGGCGCTGGAGCAAGGGAGGGAGCAAGGTTGTTAAAATGCATACAGGAATAATTAGATAGAAAAAAATAACATGGATGAAAAATTCAATATTGTTAGAGCTCCCTGATGTTAACACGTTCATGCCTGGAGTGACGATTTGGTATTAGGGAGGTTTCACTTCCACACTGAAAAAATCTCTTTGTATTCTCTGTTGACTCTGATCCAAGCAGCATTTTTCTAAGTAGCATCTTTCAAGCTCAACACATCAGACTTTTTATTTCAATGCAATATACCTTCCTTCTTAAGGAAATTTGTTAAAGGAGGGCTCCTTGAGTTGTGTTTCAAAGCAATTTGTTTCACTCTACAATGCAATACCTTCCTTTTTCAGGAATTTTGTTAAAAGAGGTTTGAGTTGTTTTTCTAGGCAATTTGTTTCACTTTAGGATGTGAATGGGTTAACCTTATACAGTATGACCTCATCGATTTTTACAAGAGTTACGGGGTTACCCAAACATTTTTCATTTAGTTAATTGAATTTATTGCTTTACTATATAGTTTTACTGAACCAAGTATTTTTTTACATCGATAAGTACAGTCTAAGTTACTGTGTTAGTCGGTAATCAATCCCATCCGTATAGTACGGGGCCCTTTCCCACGGGGAGGTCACAATGCATCATATCAACAAAAGGGAGAAGACTTCGAGCGAAGGGAGGGAAAAAGATACCACAACTCATGTCCCGCGAGTGCTGGGCTTTTTCTCCTCTTTATCGACGTTCTTTCCCGTGGTTAACGCTTTCCTCTTTATGCAAGAATAGATTGTTCGTTGACAGACGAATGCAGTGGGTTATGAAACCTCGGTGGACAAAGTGTAAAAATACCAAGACGGGAACCCACAAATCATAACCCCATTACTCCATCCAATGCTATAGGCAAGTC
>NW_007385354.1:2633-3171 GCF_000475195.1 Diaphorina citri
TATGTATTATATTTTTTTTTTTTTTTTTTTTTTTTTTTAGGTAGGTATTATTATTATCATCATTTTTTTTTCAAGAGGTGGAAGAATGACCTAAAATAGTCAATACCAACTACATAATTATATAAACATTAACAACACTTTTTTCTAGAGGTTTGATGGAATGATCTGGATCTGTTAACTTCTATTAGACATCTCCACTGAGAAGAAGGGACAGAAGTGGAAGAGAAGGAAGAGGAGAAGAAGAGGTTTGATAGAGGGATCTGTAACTGTTGAGGTCTTATCGTTCCGAAAACGAAGAGAAAAGGACAGGATAGGAGATAGGAGAAAGCCAACCGTTCCGAGAACAAACCTTATCTGTCTAAGGTAAAATCCAACCCGGGCCCGCAACCTAGTGGTTTCAAGCCACTGCAATTATGTATTACATCGAAAGGAATTTATCAATTTACACAAGAATTGAACAAGGCTATTTCTGGCACATTTTTCTACTCTGTGGCATGCCCCGGCCTGCATATAAACGCATGCAAGTATTTCGCAACAT
>NW_007385355.1:0-3171 GCF_000475195.1 Diaphorina citri
TAGTGCTCGGATAGGTTCTCCTGACTCCTGAACTTCAATATCATTAGATACCACTTTAGAATAGCAATTATATGCGTGTTCTAGAAGGACATGTTTCAATCTTATTAGATATCATTAATAGACACTAGGATTAAATGGACAATATAGACATGCATATTACATACCGATTCGAAAGCTAGAACCATTATCACCGAACATAATATGTGAACAGAACAGGGTACTCATATGCGGCACTTTTCCTCTCTCACCAAGACAATTGACAGGAAATATCTATCACGAAAATCGGTACCTAGACAATATTGATGAAATATTGTTTCATCGCTTGATTGACTGGTTTATTAATTTCATTATTTTCACATGACTTGGTACAGACAGTATACGTAGCTATACGCTATACGGTATCTTCCTATCTTCATATTGTATTACAATGATAATTATAACTAGTGTGATACTTACTAGTGTAACTAGTGTGTCGTCAGAAGATCACGTAGCAAAATACTTTTCATTAGGTTTCACTAAAGTTAAGCAACGTTGTGCTTGGTTGATATCCGGATGGGTGACCATCTGGGCAATTCGCGTTGTTAGCTTTTCCCGGCCCAACTCAAGCTGGATGAGGTTAATGTGAGTAGGCGGGTAGCTTGGGGTAGAATCCTCGTCACTGAATACCTTGGAATTTGGAAATTATACTGTGATAGGCACAGTGACGTTAGGTCCCTATAAAATAAAAACAGTTCAGAAGGTTGTAATAATAAAATATGTATAGGTTACATACATGTAGTTCGGCGGCCAAGAACCGGGCCGCACGCTATCGCGGAAATGCCGGCGGCGCATCGAAACTTTTCCGCGAACGACGCACTTTGGACTCCAACCTCGGCCCGCGGAATTTCATAAATTATTTCAAGAGATGGCTGTTCTTATAGCGTTTGAAATTATCTACTTACATCAATCGCTCATAAACATATTTCTATGAAAGTATCATCAACTTTCTCATTAATCGTCGAACTGGACATCTCATGAGAGAGGTACAAGGTACATGTGCATGATGTGTACATAGGTACAGTAGATCAGTACATGTACATAGAAACAGTACAAGTACATGACTGGATTTACTGGTATTATTTTGCTCGTAAATCATACATGTGCATGATGTACATAGGTACAGTAGATCAGTACATGTACATAGAAACAGTACAAGTACATGACTGGATTTACTGGTATTATTTTGCTCGTAAATCTTCATAATATTCAAGTATTCATTAGTGTTCATCCAAGAAGTCGCCAGCCTCAGTGGTGCAGTGAGAGCGCGAAGGTCTTCGGATCCAAAAGTTGGTCGTTCGAATCCAAGTCAGGTCATAAAATCTAGCAAGTGAATCATAGAATTAATTGTGACGAGCATCAGGTAATCTTAGTATAAAGAGCACAAGTTGACACAATGAAAATTCCTTTTTACTCCACAAGTTTCACAGTTGAGAAAACGAGGTTCAATTCAAGATTGCGCATTAACACAATGTCAAGGGTTTTCTCTGACGTCACCCATTTGATTAACACAGGCCAGTATTTCTTAAACTCTGGATTACCTGAAATAAAAACTCTCTGTGGTAAGATCAGGCATTATCCGAAACAAAGTTCTTTTTGAAATATCAATGTCTCACCAGAGACCAGGAGGACTTAGAGGCACAATAAAATGGCACTGAAGCGTGAAAAATGAAATTTGATTTCTTGAGGATACCTACTCCTGGGACTAAAGTTTACAGTGATTCCGTTCGTCAATTGTGTTAGGGTGACTGAAAAAATCACCGGACAATGAAGTGAGGCATCTTCTACTGACAACTGGGACAGCAGACAATTCTTATAGCTTATAGGCTTAGAAGACTCAACATTTCTCGCAGCTGTGAAAGCCGGGAAAGTACAGCTACTGCATCAGCCTGCTGTAAATCATAACCAAGACCATGGTATAGTATTATTTATTGTTTTGCTGATCAAACATCGAACTTCAAGTGTCAAAGTCAGATAATAATTATCTGGAATCTTCCCAGGGATTTTTTCTTCCTCTTGATATTCGTGGAGATGTCAAAACTCCCTGCAATAAACAGTGATACTCCTATAAAGGGAATTGAAAATCTGGGACCACTTTTAAACCATTTGTACTTTGGACACAGTGAAACTCGACATTATATTCAGAATGATGTTTTGTCTGTTCTTGAAGTACGACGCGACGTGAAATGGCCTCTTGTTACTATCTCAGAAAACATGAAGATGCCATTAACCCCGGGGTGATTCCGTTCGTCAATTGTGTTAGGGTGACTGAAAAAATCACCGGACAATGAAGTGAGGCATCTTCTGCTGACAACTGGGACAGCAGACAATTCTTATAGGCTTAGGAGACTTAACATTTCTCGCAGCTTTGAAAGCCGGGAAAGTAAAACTACTGCAGCAGCCTGATGTAAATCATAACCAAGACCATGGTATAGTATTATTTATTGTTTTGCTGATCAAACATCGAACTTCAAGTGTCAAAGTCAGATAATAATTATCTGGAATCTTCCCAGGGATTTTTTCTTCCTCTTGATATTCGTGGAGATGTCAAAACTCCCTGCAATAAACAGTGATACTCCTATAAAGGGAATTGAAAACCTGGGACCACTTTTAAACCATTTGTCATCTGTACTTTGGACACAGTGAAACTCGACATTATAGTCAGAACGATGTTTTGTCTGTTCTTGAAGTACGACGCGACGTGAAATGGCCTCTTGTTACTATCTCAGAAAACATGAAGATGCCATTAACCCCGATTAGTCTCAGAACTTTAAGAAAGTAAAAAGTGGGTGTCCCTTACAGCTGGGCATACATATAAAACTTGACACTTTGTGCTAAAGTTATTGACTACAAACGCCCAGAAAGTAAAAAGTGGGTGTCCCTTACAGCTGGACATACAATCATATAAAACTTGACACTTTGTGCTAAAGTTATTGACTACAAACGCCCACTTGACATTTCGACTCGCAATGATACTTGAATACTTCTCAGAATTAGCATTCGCATTTCTATTCTTGCTTACTTTAGTGAATTGCAAGAGACAGTATCAAGATTGCATAGCTCTGTTCTTTGAGCACAAAGCGATTTAGGACTACTATGGATTCTGATCTAAGGAGCTAACCTAGGACATTGGTT
>NW_007385356.1:0-883 GCF_000475195.1 Diaphorina citri
AGGTGAATATAGAGATGTCTACTTTTTAGTAGATAAGTAACAACTTTTTTCACTGTTAAATTTGTGGTGTCTGTTTAATTGAACTGTTTGGAGGTTGGAAGGTGCTTAAAAATTCCTTTTTTTCTGGTGATTTGTTTTTTTAGCTAAATTCCCTTTAGGGGTGAGCTATTTTTAGATTTGGTGGGTGAATTAGTGATTTTAGCACATAACTAGTGACCAATAAGTAAACATATTAACTGATAGGTTTTGTTTGTACGTGGTTTGCTGACTGTAACATCCTGGTGGACGGAAGTTGTTCTTGGCCCTTGGTTAGCGAGACCAAGAACAAGGTTGGTAGAAATATGTAGGTGCCTGAAAACTAACCCATCAACACTAACCTAAGGGCAGCCATTCACACTCAGACTAGACCGAAGGGAAAAATATTTCGAAAAGTTTTGTTTAAAGTTGTGTCGTAATTGTGTGTTATTACTTACTTTATTGGTAATCATAATCACTGTTGTATTTGCCCCTACTTACCTATTTCATGGTATTTTTTACTGATAAGAGTGATAAGTAGGTACTTACCTAAATGGTTCTGAACCGAACTTTTTTTTTATGTTTCATTGTTGGAAAACTCTGAAAAACTCTCTGGTTTTATCAGCTGTTAAGCGATTGAAGTGTTCCTAGAATTTTTTACAAACTGTTAAGCCAGTGACATTGTATCTGTGTGACTACTTTTCCTCAAGTTTTTGTCAAGTGATTTAGAATTAAGACGGACCGTTGTCAATTTAGCTGATGGGAGTGGACTTCTGACGGCAAATATGTTAGGTGAATATAGAGATGTCTACTTTTTAGTAGATAAGTAACAACTTTTTTCACTGTTAAATTTGTGGTGTCTGTTTAA
>NW_007385356.1:980-3170 GCF_000475195.1 Diaphorina citri
TTACTTATCACGGTAAATATGACCGAGCGTATCCTGACTTTTCACAGGAATGAGTCGTCATCCGATGATCGATAATAAATAGCACCCAGTTTAAGAGTTAATATAGAAGCTCCTATTTTTAAGTAAGCGTATGGGAGCCGACCCTAACTTGGGTGCGGCGAGGACCAATGGTCGAGCTCGACGCGATCTGTATGTAGGGTGCGTCCGTCCATTCTCAAACTAACCTAATCCTGCCGGTCGAGTGATGATGGTTGAGACTTTCTAGAGACTGTATAGATCTTAAGATCTGGTGGCCTCGTAACACACTTTGTGTCGCAGCGCTGGAAAACGCTAAACCCCGGAGAAGACATCGAAACAGTCTCGTGCAGGCTTCGTACTCAACCGACCGGAACTATCGAGCGCCGGTGAGTTGGCGAGTCTGAATAGACCCAGAGTTCGAAAAAGGCGGTGTAGTGCGAGTTCTGCCAGTCACTCACACTTACCGACCGGGAACATCCTATCACAACTGCCCAATGCCCGAAAAGTCCGTCTGGCGATGTATAAAGATGCGTTTGGGAAGCAAAGAACCAGGAGCCGATTGGTTCCCGGTCCTGTTGAAGGGCAGTGTTGGTTCTACCTACAATTGGGTCAGTCCCGTTTGGTGCCATGTCTTGTTTGGATGAGTCCCAGAATATCAAAGAATGAATAACCAGTGATCAATGACACGATTTTAGGTGATTAAGGTGGGTGGTTTAGGATTTTTATCGAGTGGGATGGAGTTTCCCTGTAAATCGATTTTTTTCGTTTAGTGGTCTTTTTTTTCCCTTTTAAGAAATTCGTCGCGAAGCGTTGTGCTTCTATTATTATTATTATTATTATTATTATTATTATTATTATTATTACTTTTTTCTTTGAAGTAAATGACTTGGGTTGCGTTCTTCACTAGGATGGATGGTTAAAGGATTGGCGATCGACATGAGCCCAGTGGTCCTGGTGTATGGTCCATTTGATTTGTTTAGGCCTAACAAAGCTGTTACGCTAACAGGTTGTTCGGGGCTAAAAAAAAAAGAAAGGAGTTGGGTAAAACCCACACAACAATAAGTAATTTTTTTCCTTGTGGGCCATTTTTAGTGGATTTGAAGGTTACCTATGAAGATTTTTAAGTTACCTACATATAAGTAAGGATAATGAGGTTTTTTTTACTTTTTTTTTTTGAAGGAAAGGTTTTTTGTCCACGAAGAGTTGTTATGGACTTACGGTTGCCAGATTTCATTGATAAAGAATAGGACCCAATGTTGAATATGTGGTGATTGTGCGTGAATTGAGATATAAGAGTGTCTCATTAGATGTGTAGTTTTTTTGCTCTCTTAACAAAAATACCAGCATTGGTAGACCATGTGTGTTGGTGTGTGAAATGAATTTGAAATTCCTTTTCAGTTCCTCTGTATCAAATTCAAAATGATCAAGATTTTTTGTGTGTCAAACAAAGTATGTTTTGGAATACTTTCGATTTCGATGAAATTCGGCAAACACATTCAACACTTAAAGAATAGGTATTTGTTCGTTGAGCTGGATCCCTGGGAGCTCTGCAGGGATCTATTTTTACTTTCTATGTTCCCCCTGGTTCTTATACTGAACCGCTGGTTTGAACTTCGTCGATCAGGATTCTAACGTTCTTTATTTTGGCTGTTCACCTCGAACTAACCTACTTAGGATACTCGGTTCTTTTCGGGACGGTTTTATAACAGAAGAAGAAGAAGAATAAATAAACATGAGAAACACATTCGTCATTAACATTCGTCATTCATTTGTGATAACATTCGTCTCATAAGGTTGAGTGTAAGTCATACAAATTAGGATAACATATTTTTATATCAGAACATTTGAGAAAAAATCCAACATCAACACGTAAATCTCCCTAGCAACCAGTTGTTAGGAGGAAAATTTTTCTAGCTTTGGGAAACAGAAAAATATGATACTTTGATTTCAACGTTTGGGTGCTTCAAACATCAAAACTGTATTGTTATTCTTTCTTATCTTTATACCTATTGTAATCTACGTATTGTCCTGTACATTTTTCAAGATGACTCGTAAAAGTGGTGGTAAAAACAATGGATTCAATGAATCTCAGTTGAGTTCAAGTGAGCCATTAACTATTCAAATGCTCATGAATAATGGATCGCTCCTTCAAGCTTTGTCAGATCAGATTGC
>NW_007385357.1:0-3169 GCF_000475195.1 Diaphorina citri
AACGTCATGTTTGTGGTAGCTACACATTTAACCAACTGCCTTACATTCTTATTTTGATTTCAATACCATTAATTTGTAGAAGTCTTTTGGGCCAAGAAAATATACGGTTCAAACCAAGGGCATTTATGTCAACCAGGGGCATTTAGGTATGACCCTTTATGTTGATTTATGCTGACAGATATGAAACTTTTTTATTTAAGATAATGATAAATTACATTAGTTACTTTATTAATGATACTGTGATACTGATACATCCATCATTTGCAATATTTACATGTTTCACGCTAGAACTGATACATTCATCTTTTGCATGCTGTCCACTATGGTAGGAACATTACTATAATAGTAACTTATCTTCTTATTATTTCTAATGAGATAAAACAACAAGGTCAACTTGTAGATAATTATGTAAGTGCAATATTTCTGTCATTAAACTGCCTCGATTCTGTCTTCGCATCTGGAGCCTTTCTTGAACTAGGCAGTATTTCTTCCCTCTTTGTACTGCTTCTTCATCTTCACTTCTGGCCACCCTGGCCCAACCAAGGTTGATCATTGGGCTAACAACCCGATATCACTATAACCTTTTTCAATTGTTGTGAATCATCAACGCCCAGCCTCGGAACCCGGACAGTCTTTAACGGATAACGCCCTTGGAAACAAAAACTATGGAAAAAGATTTTGGATTAACGGACTACGTTTTGGCACATGGAATGTAAGAACACTCAATAATCCTGGATCTCTCAAGACACTAGATGAAGAACTAGAAAACTACAAAATGCATGTTGTAGCACTACAAGAAACAAGATGGTTAAATGATGGTTGTGTCAAAGCCCAACACTACACCTATTTCTACAGTGGAAGTAAATCTGATAAAAGAGAACATGGCGTTGCATTTGCAGTTGCTAACAGTATCAGAGGCATTGTGAAAGAGTTCAAAGTTATCAATGAACTACTATGTGTTTTGAGACTAGAAGGGAAATTCAACAACATCAGTGTAATTTCATTCCATGCACCAACTGAAGACAAAGACGATGAAGTGAAGGACCAATTTTACGAAGAATTGGAACACATATATGATCAACTACCAACTTATGATACCAAAATCCTACTTGGTGATGCCAACGCAAAGATAGGTAAAGAAGATTTATGGAAACCTACTATTGGAAACCATAGCCTGCATAAAGAAACAAATGATAATGGCTCAAGATTAATTACCTTTGCAGCTGCTAAAAACATGAAGATAATGAGCACCTTTTTCCCTCACAAGGACATACACAAAATTACATGGAACTCACCAAACCAAGTAACCAAGAACCAAATCGATCATGTACTAATAGACACCAGACATAGAACTATGATTGAGGATGTTAGATCTTTTAGAGGTGCAGAAATCGGATCAGATCATAATTTGGTAGTTATCAAGATTCGACAAAAGATCAAAGTTCATAAAAATAACAAAAACACTCAAAAAATAAACTTTGATTTAAGCCTCCTCAAAAACCCGGAAGTAAGTGAACTTTTCAAAATAACCACTGAAAATAGATTCACAGCTCTAGAGTCAGAAGAAACCGATATGAATGTGGAAGATCTTTGGGAAGTAATCAAAAACACCGTGCATGACTCAATGACAGAAGTACTGAGATCAAATGAAGTAAGAAAAAAGAAACAATGGTTTGACAGAGAATGTAACGATATGATCAAAGCACGGAAAACCTGCAAAGAAAAGCTCCTGTCATCACAGAACGATCATAGATTACAAGAAGAATATGTTAACATCAACAGAGAAACAAAGAAACTTATGAGACAAAAGAAGAGAAAATATCTAGAAGACAAATTAAAACAAGCCGAGCTAGATAGAACTAAGAACAATGCAAAAGAATTCTACAGAACAGCAAGGTACTTCAACAAAGGATATGCAGCAAGAATTGACCTAATAAAAGATAACGATGGACAGTTGGTAGCAGACGAGAAAAAGGCTCTAGAAATATGGAGAAAGTATTTTAAAGAACTTCTGAATACCGAGGGTACAGCAGAATCGAACAACGAGAGTGAAATAATCATAGAAAACGAAGAGGAAGCAGAAGAACCAACACTAGAAGAAATAAGAGCTGCAGTCAAAATTCTCAAAAACGGTAAGGCAGCAGGAAAAGATGGAATTCCAACAGAAGTTCTGAAAAAAGGAGGAGAAAAACTATCGGAGAAAATTTGGCTTCTAATGAGAACAATATGGAAGGAAGAGAGTATCCCATCAGACTGGAAAGAATCAATAATATGTCCAATTCTAAAAAAAGGTGACCCACTGCAATGTAAAAACTACAGAGGCATCTCCCTCTTGTGTACAACCTACAAAATATTAAGCATCATATTATTGAAAAGAATTACACCATATGTAGAAGCAAAAATGGGACCACAACAAGCGGGATTTAGAGGCAACAGGTCAACAGTTGACCAAATACATATCTTCCGACAAATACTGTCAAAATGTAGAGAATTTAACGTACCTGTTCATGGACTCTTCGTCGACCTGAAGAAAGCTTTCGACAGCATAAAAAGAGAAGAAATATGGAAAGAGATGAAAAAACTATCGATACCAAAGAAACTAATAAATCTGACGAGAATAACAACTGAAGATACAAAGTGCCTAGTAAGAGTAAATGGAAAACTCTCAGAACCTTTCAATGTAGAAACAGGGGTCAAGCAAGGTGATTGTACCTCCCCACTCCTCTTTAATTTGATCCTCGAAAAAGTAATAAGGTCCATTAGTGTCATGAATACTGGTATTACCATCGGGGAGAAATTCAATATCTTAGCTTATGCCGATGACGTCATCCTAATCGGAAAATCAGAAGATGAAATCAAAGAAATGCTCACGGTCATGATCAACACAATAAAACCTTTTGGCCTTGAAGTTAACTTTGAAAAAACCAAGTATATGATATTCAGCCGAGAAGAAAATACAAACACCCAAACACTCAACATTGGAAGACACAACTTAGAACGAGTGGAGAACTTCAAATACCTTGGATCGACATTGAGAGAAGACAACACAATTGAAGCTGAAATATTATCCAGGATAAACTCAGGAAATAGAGCCAGATTCGCTTTAAAGAAAATGTTATCCTCAAAACTCCTTACCTGGACCTCAAAAATCAGGATATATAAAACCCTC
>NW_007385358.1:0-3169 GCF_000475195.1 Diaphorina citri
CTTGAATAGTTTGAACTTGTGTTCACGTTTCCTTAAGTGGTCATTTGATGTTATGAAAGATGAAGGAACAACTGTTATCTCCAGTAAACTTGTCTGTATCAGTATCAGTGAATACCGTTGTATGGATAACACATGTAGGTTTTACCGTTTTGTTTGGATTATTGACAATCTATCGGATTAGAATCATTAAGGCACGCACTCTGTGGATTAAAACCATTAATGCACTTAGCCAGCGCGCTTGCAGCGTGTCGATGAAGCGGTTTGAAAATCGTACCTAATCTTGACTTCCGGACGCTAAAAAAAATTGAAAGCCTGAACATCTGGACTGAGTTCGTGAAAGGAACTTGGGAACTTTACCAATAGGTATGCACTTTACATTTGGTAACATTTTGACGGCACAGCATCTGGATTTACGTGGAATATATACTTTTCTTCTTGAAAATCTGAACATCTGGACTCTGGACTGAGTTCGTGAAAGGAACTTAATAGGAACTTTACCAATAGGTATGCACTTTACATTTGGTAACATTTTGACGGCACAGCATCTGGATTTACGTGGAATATATACTTTTCTTCTGGACTATTTTGTCCTATCTTTGGGATCATTGGGATGTGTAAAATGTAGTCTGTGATTTACTTAATAGGAACTTTACCAACAGGTATGCACTTTACATTTTGGTAACATTTTGACGGCACAGCATCTGGATTTACGTGGAATATATAATTTTCTTCTGGACTATTTTGTCCTATCTTTGGGATCATTGGGATGTGTAAAATGTAGAGTGTGATTTTTTTTTTTACGGAACGCGGTGCAGGCCAGATCCGATATGGTCGGATCTTGTCCTCCATAATTCCGCTTCCAATATAGGTCTGTGATTTTTTTACGGAACGCGGTACAGGCCAGATCCGATATGGTCGGATCTTGTCCTCCATAATTCCGCTTCCAATGCTTTTACACCTTACTCCATTTATGTATTATGTGAACATAGATACCTATTGTGCTGACTACAAAAAGTTACCTTTAGCACTCGACACAGAATGAATATTATGGAAATGGCACGCTTCCATCTATATTTCGATCCGACGAACTATCCATATCTTGGGAGTTAATGAAGGAAATAATATTTCATGTTTTCTTGCTGAATGTTTGATTGTTTATCATGTGTCAGTGTTCTGGTACTTCTGATGTGTGGGCTGGAGTGTCCCTCTTCTCCCGTACATTTCTCAGCGGAACGACAGATCGTTTGATTGTGTCAGTGTTCTGGTACTTCTGATGTGTGGGCTGGAGTCTCCCTCTTCTCCCGTACATTTCTCGATGATTCCATTGATACTCTTTCAATAAATTCAAATTTAATGTTAATAATAATCCATTATTGTGATATGGTCGGATCTTGTCCTCCATAATTCCGCTTCCAATATAGGAGCAGCCTTACACCTTACTCCATTTATGTATTATGTGAACATGGATACCTATTGTGCTGACCACAAAAAGTTACCATTAGCACTCGACACAGAATGAATGTTATGGAAATGGCACTCTTCCAACTATATTTTGGTCGATTCTTGTCCTCCATAATTCCGCTTCCAATATAGGAGCAGCCTTACACCTTACTCCATTTATGTATTATGTGAACATAGATACCTATTGTGCTGACCACAAAAAGTTACCATTAGCACTCGACACAGAATGAATGTTATGGAAATGGCACTCTTCCAACTATATTTCGATCCGACGAACTATCCATATCTTGGGAGTTAATGAAGGAAATAATATTTCATGTTTTCTTGCTGAATGTTTGATTGTTTATCATGTGTCAGTGTTGTGGTACTTCTGATGTGTTGGCTGGAGTGTCCCTCTTCTTCCGTACATTTCTCGATGATTCCATTGATACTCTTTCAATAAATTCAAATTTAATGTTAATAATAATCCATTATTGTGAAAAAGCATTACTGGTACTTCTGATGTGTGGGCTGGAGTGTCCCTCTTCTCCCGTACATTTCTCGATGATTCCATTGATACTCTTTCAATAAATTCAAATTTAATGTTAATAATAATCCATTATTGTGAAAAAGCATTAGATTCCTATATTACCCACGTTCTGGAAGATTGATCTGACCACCTTGCTAAAGGTTCTTTCCAGTTTTGTTCGGGCACTTTAATATTCAAATTATTAATTTTAATGTTAGTAATATTACTGTGTTTTTTTCCATTTAAGTAATGCTTACATACAGACCTACATTTGAAAATTAAGTACTTGTCAAGTTGTTTTGTAATGTAATGTAAATGCAGTTTCTTTGTGTTATTATGTCACAGCTTTGGTGCTCACTGCAGCATTAAAGGATTTTCCCAATATCTCAATAATCCTAAAATCCAATGTTTACCTACCATGCTGGCACTGGTCGCTATGCGCATTTATGTGTCATACGACACTGCGGTCTCGCAGACCTGGGTCTGTCAGATGGTCTGACACTGCGGTCTCGCAGACCTGGGTCTGTCAGACGGTCTGACACTGCGGTCTCGCAGACCTGGGTCTGTCAGACGATCTGACACTGCGGTCTCGCAGACCTGGGTCTGTCAGACGATCTGACACTGCGGTCTCGCAGACCTGGGTCTGTCAGACGGTCTGAACGTGAAGGGCTCCTTATGGAACATTTAGATCTAGACATCAGGGATATATTAGCGATTTTTCACAACCCAAATTAAGACGAAAACTCGTTAATGCGTATGTTTTGTCAAATAACGTTGAAGAGTTCTGTTAACGGGACACGCTAATTTTGGTTGCAAAACGCGCTATTAATCCGTCCGATTTGGGCCCGATTATTTTGCGTATTTCAATCTTGTGGAATAATGTAGGGAGAGGATACGACAGTTTATGTTGAGGCTTAACATGTAGATTGTGTATTTTATGGGCTGATAACCTTGACGCTGGGTCTGGGATAAGATGTAGAATAGGGACATAGGGAGAACGTAGTAGGCTTCGAATTTTTACGTTTTTATTATTATCTATTTTCTTTATTTTTATTATTATAATTTTATTATTTTCGTCGACTTTTTCCTGGAGCCTATCCAGATTTTAATAATAAATACGGAATTCCGTAAAGCGGATCAAAGACAATCTACTAACATACCGATTGAAATCTCGTGGCTTAGGTCTGATGGTTTTTCTGG
>NW_007385359.1:0-3168 GCF_000475195.1 Diaphorina citri
CGAGTGAACAACTTCAACTTTGGATGTAGGTACTCAAGACATTGCATAGGGGTTTACTCCTATCTATACCTATGTATTGTATTGTATACCTACATATTAGGTATAAGTTGTATAGGTGGAGACGGAGACAAAATATATTTGATTTTGCCTGCATTTCGCCTCAAGTTACGTAGAGGCACTGTTTTTTCATCTACTTGTGTATAAGTACCTATATAGGTATGTTGCAGATGGAAGTTTGTAATGTGTACAAACATTATAGGTACCTACGGTACGTGTGCTTATGTGTTTGAAGATCAGGAGGCTTGCTTGACGATAGGTAAATTGTTATTTGATCGATTAAGTGTTTAAGCCTATTATTGTTATTATCTATTTATTGTTTGTTTAACCCATGACATGGAATTTGATAAAGTCTTTTGTTTTGTTTCATTTCCAATTTTACCAATTTTCGTTCCGTTTCTTTTTCGCTGTTCCCAGAGATCCGAATTCAACATGGACGCCAGTGACGGGGAAGATGGTGGCAAAACTCTGATGGAGAAAATGCAGAAGAAAAACTCAGTGGGCTCCATCAGTAGCAACCGAAACAACACCTCTCAACAGGTAAGAATTGCACACAACAGACAATTGCTCTTCACACTGATGTATCTCCAATGTTGCACATCGCAAAGCTTCGATATACTTATTTAAACTCTTGATGCAATTTTATTACGATACATTCATACGCATAGACTCTAGATGCAATTCTGATGCACACAGATCTTTAGATTGGAGAGGCTGAGGAATTTTTCAATAGAAACCAAGTGCCTTTCCTTCGTGTACAGCAACCTCTTTTAAAGCTCTGAACATTTTTTTTTTTTTTTTTTTTTTTTAAAACACAAATCAAAAGGAAGCTATTCTCGAAGTTTCATCAAAATCGGTCCAGCCGTTTCGGCTGTGCGTTGATAATGTACCTATGAATGAATGAATGAGTCAGGGTTTACTCTTTTATTAATATAGATGTAGGCGGGTTTTCGATCAATCGATATTGAAACTTCTTTTTTTTTGGGTGTCTTGTCTACCTCTTTTGTTGGCTAACTACCTACCTATATAGATTGCCTGGTAGCCCACTACCTCCATCTAGTAGTTGAAATTGAAAAGAAAGCAGCTCACTGGTCGTCCAAAGCAGGTAAGTTCATTTTCATTTATCTACACAAAATATTGTCACTCTGACACTGTGGTATTTGATTTGTATAGTAAAATATTAACAAATCTTGTCATTTTCCTACCAAAATAAAAAACAATTTCTTCAAGAAATTAAAACCCTTTCCGAAAAACAATTTCTTCAAGAAATTAAATGGTTTTAAAGTTATGTCTACACTAATACAATTTAATTTATCATGCTTGTGAATTCTGGGGTCATTCCTTGTACGAGTATACCTACTTTGAAATGTTACACTTTTAATTTTTTCTCATGTCTACATAATTTATCGGATTGCTCGAGAGCCAAAATTTGGGAGATAGGTTCCTAATAGTTCCTATACCTATGTAGAAGAAAATTTTATTTGCAAAAGAAAGTAATTGTTGACACTAGCTTCGCTCTAGTCTACATAGTAGATGCCGGGCTCGATTCCCAGCGGAGATAAATAAAAAGGAAATACCTATGTAACTATTCGACTTAACCAAAGGTTCAGATGGACATGACCCTGGGTTTACAATCTTGTGTTGTCTTTATGTGCGTCAATGATTCTACATTTTCCCTCCCTGGTGACCAACGAACGCACTATACCTACTTACTTACCTGTCATTTATAATATGTACTACACATATTGTGACGGAGTTACGTATGATTATATTGCTTATGAATCTAATACTTGAGCGACATTAAAGTTAAAGCTAAGTGTGGATGAAGCTTAAGGAAGAGGTCTGCAGATCTTGCAACAAAGAGGAAGAGAGAGAGAGAGAGAGAAAGAAAGAAAGAGAGAGAGAGATCATCATGCAGGACCAGAACTCTTCTGATTTTTATCTTCGCAATTTTTTCAGTATGATTAAAAAAAATAAAAGAGTTTTATAAGAATCAAGAATTTTAAAACGCCCATTTTTAAGAAGATAAAAAAGAACATACATACCTATACGTACATATATGTACATAGATAGATTTGAAAAGTGTTTCATGCCAGTGAATATCGGACCTGCACAAAACTTGCACAACTGAAACTTTAGGTAAGTCCAGTTATTGATTAACTACATATCGGGCTAGACTACAATGATAATAATTATGAACCTACCTATGTATATATTATTTATATGCTGTAGCTCACTTCAGACTACTGACAGGTCACGATTGCTTAGCACAACATCTCAATAGAATTGGATGTAGATTCTCACCTATTAGTACCTACAGTAAAATAAGACACAAAAGGCGGGTTAATAAGGGAAAAAATAATAGATCTGTGAAATTTTGGAAATAACTTCATTTTAGCATGTACCTACTTGAAGGGGGAAAAAAAGTCTCTAGCGATTCCGGGGGCGGAACAGTGTTTTTTCCGCCAAAAACGACTTTTTTTACATTTTCGTAAATAACTCGAAAACCATTCACCGTACGAAAATAGTTTCCACAGATAAAATGTAGATCATAAAATTTCCTACATTTTATATATTGACAGTTTTTTCGTCAGACGTACAGAGCCGCTACGAGCCGCGCCGTTTTGCCGCCAATTTGAATACAATGGATTCGCGTAAAACGAAGTAGAAAACTTCCACTATTTACGGTATTTGGCTCACCAGACTGGGTTGTGATATTTTTTAATAGACATAAGTTACCAATTTGGAAAGCTGAGAATATGGACTTTCCAATGATGTAGGTTTGAAGTGAAGTTTTTGCTTTTGAAACCCACTTTTAGTAGTTCTTTTGTGGAAATGGGGTACGTAAATTCAGCAAAAAACTCTGCAACGAAACCTGCAACGAACGTAAGGCAGTAGAAAATAAAAAAGTCTTTTTCAAAAGTCCGTTCTCTCCAAGTTCGGTAAGTCAAGATTTCGAGTGAACAACTTCAACTTTGGATGTAGGTACTCAAGACATTGCATAGGGGTTTACTCCTATCTATACCTATGTATTATAAGTTGTATAGGTGGAGACGGAGACAAAATATATTTGATTTTGCCTGCATTTCGCCTCAAGTTACGTAGAGGCAC
>NW_007385360.1:0-3168 GCF_000475195.1 Diaphorina citri
TCTAGATTTTTGTCTCAAATGACTTTCATCTACTCTTCTGCACCTTTCTCTCTATCTCATTCCCATCATCATCAGTTTCTTCTTCTTCTTCATCTTTTCCTCCTTCTCCTTCTTCTTCGCCGTTCTGATGTCGAACATTTTCAAAGGTAGTATCATCTCCATTTCTTTATTGGAATTTTTCTCGACTTCGACAAACGTTTTCTTATCCTTGTTGTTGTTGTTGTTGTTGTTGTTGTTTTTGTTGTTGTTATTGTTATTGTTGTTGTTTTGTTCCTATTCTTCTTCTTCGTTTCGCTCTTCGTACATTTCTTTCTATTTTCCTCATCTTCATTTCAAGTTTTCTCCGAGATATCACAGTTCGATGTTTATTTTTATTATTGCATCCCCCCCCATCCTTTATTTTAGTTTTTCTGTTTCATTAGCTAGGAAAATTGTTTCTTTTCCCCCTCCTTTCCTATTTCTCTCTCTCTCTCTCTCTCTCTCTCCCTCTTTCTCTCTCTGTATACTACGAGTATGTAGGTATGTACTTGTAATGGTGATTTGAATATCTAATGCTCATTATTGCATGTATGTACGTACATTTGCATTTGAAATACCTATTGGTACAAGTGTAGTAAATTTATTTAATTTTGTTTTTTTTTTTTTTTTAAAAAAAAAATGAAAAAGATAACCCGGAAACTAAGTGGATACGAAAAGTGTTTTAAAATTTTTTTTTTTTTTTTTTTTTTTTTTTTTTTTTTTTTTTTTTTTTTTTTTTTTGTAAAGGTAGGTACTTCCAAAATTAGTAGGTTCTAATAGTATAGTAGGTACCTTATAGATATTTATCACTTGTATTGTCTGCACTTAGTCTTTTTTCGTTCTTTCTCTCTCTCTTTTCCTTGCGCTCTCTCTTTTGTTTTCTTCTCTCTCTCTTTTTATTTCTTGTATATCAAATATCATTATTTCTGTCACTGTCTTTTGCCATCCAATTTCGCTCTTTCTCTAGATTCGCTTTTCGGAAGTTTCTTACTAAGTTTTCCCTCCCTCCCTGTCTTTCCTTAGTTCATCTCTCGCTCTCCATTTTCTCTTACTTCATCTCTCCCTCTCCATTTTCTCTAGCCTCTATCTTTCGTCCATTAGCTTCATTATCCATCTTCTCCTTATTGTGTCTCATACTGCCTTCTTCTTTATGTCTTCCTCTTTGCCATTAGTTGTGCCATTTGCTATTTTCCAAGTGAGAAGCAAAACTTCACCGAAAAGTTTCTGAGGAAAACCGCACAAAACGCTGCAGACAATGAAATGATGATGGCAAGAAAAGAAAGAACGAGAATGAGAGAGAGAGAAAGAGAGAGGGAGGGAGGGAGAGAGAGAGAGAGAGAGAGAGAATGGGAGGGAAACGAACAAAAGGGGAAAAAGAGGGAAAGAAAGAGAACTCGGAAGTTTTTCAAGAGCTAAAAACAAAAATAGACAAAAGCAGAAAGAGAAGGAAGAACGAAATAGCAGAAAGAAAGTGAGAGAATATGGCTGCAAGAAAGAGACAGAGATAAATATAAAACAATACCCAAGTATAGGATTCTAGGGAGAAGGATAGAAAGAGTGAGTGAGAGAGAGAGAGAGAGAGAGAGAGAGAGAGAGGCTCGCGGGAGAGAGAGAGAGAGAGAGAGAGAGAGAGAGAGAGAGAGAGAGAGAGAGAGAGAGAGAGAGAGAAATCTTGAGAAGTTATACTCTTCAACGAAATTAAAAGTCAATTTAGAAATTCATATTCCCAACAAAATATTATTATGAAAATGCTGACGCTATTACGAAAGTTTTCTCTCGAAGCGGTCGTGTTACAACAATGGCCACTTTTCCTTCTTGGTCTTTGTTTGTCAAATTTGAACAAAATATTAATTTACCATCATACCTGCCTACGAATTCAATTTAGTAAACAGGTACAGACCTACCTAAAAAGGAATACTTTTTACTAACAATGAAGATGGAAAGAAAAATACCTAAATACCTAACTCTAACTAAAAAAGAAAAAAAAGGGGGGGGGGCAACCTAATGAAAAAATCCTTTCTGTCCAAAAATAATTATGATTGATTTATTGTTCAGAATGTTTTGGGTTTTTTAAAGTTGTTGAGGAAGAAGTTGTAATATTTGTACTAAAATTGGTATTACATCTTCAACTGCATCGGTTCAAAGTGGAATGTCAAATTCAAAGAAGATGATACCATAGGCGAAACCTGGAACCGAGAAAAAATTCACGAAGAATGTGAAGAAGAATCAAAGATGACAGACACCGACATCATAAATTGGACGAAATTATATCTCAATTAAAAAAGGAAAAGAAGAAAGACGAAAAATAATAAGAGAGACACGAAAATGACAAAGAGATGAAGAAAAAGACGACAATGGAGGGTGTACCTATGAAATGAGTTTTCTATTTACCTATTTGACAATTCTTTAAAAAACATACCTAATAATCTGTGAAGCTTCTCTTTCTTCTGCTTTTTTACCGCCTTTTATTCTCCTGCATTTTTCTTCAGTCTTCTTCTGCATATACTCTTAGGTATCCTGTCTACAATTTTCTTCGTCTTCTTCTGCATCTGTATTGTTTTCAATCTTCTTCAATATTGTTTTTGACTCTTTTGTATACAACTATACAGGGATCATGTTACCGAATTCTTCAGAATCTTCAGCACCTTCCAAGATTCCACGATTGCTTATTCTATTCTTTATTATACATTCACTGTGTATTTCTAATATTCATTGGAGATCCTTTCTGTTCCATTTACCGAACTTGTTTTCTTCGAATACTTGGACTTGTTCCATGGAATAGGTCAGGGAGTTACTCAGATTTGTTCCATACAGAGAGAGGGGGGAATGTCTGGATGTCACATGTTGGTTGGTCACATTTATCATCCATGTCTTCTCCAGGTGTGTCCATATAGTCCATTATATGGAGATGGCGAACCACTAGAATCTGACTGGAGTAGAACTTACTAATTGCGGACAACTTATTCGGGAACATGTCAGGTAGAAAAATGTGATGTTCTAATTGCTGATAAATTTCAAAAAAATGTGGTGTGAACATCACACGACTTTCCTTATCCTATTGAATGGTGCTCTTTTGGGTGTTCTGTTGTAACATTTACAATATCTCTAACCGTTTAGTCAGTATAGCTGAAAACCGCCAAAAAGCGGTCG
>NW_007385361.1:0-645 GCF_000475195.1 Diaphorina citri
CAAAGAAGCAAACATCAGAGGGGAAAGGAAATGGAAAGAAATAAACAATGTTTACGAGCAATTTAATTATGAAAAAAAAGCGTAGATTAGTAACGCGTGGATTCCTAAATGAGAATAAAAATCCACATGGACCAACATCAGAGATGATAGCACAGGTTGGAATAAAAAAAGTAGTCATAATTATTATACCAACCTACGTACCAACAAAATAACGGAATATCAAAGAAAAAATCTTCAAATCCAGGCTGAAATGTTGAGGGGGAAAAAGTATTCGTGTTAAGAAAATTAGTGGAGATGACAAAACCCCTATTCTTCTGTACAAATTAGTGGAGATGATAATACTCCTAATCTTCTGTACAAATTAGTGGAGATGACAAAACTCCTATTCTTCTGTACAAATTAGTGGAGATGACAAAACTCCTATTCTTCTGTACAAATTAGTGGAGATGACAAAACTCCTATTCTTCTGTACAAATTAGTGGAGATGACAAAACTCCTATTCTTCTGTACAAATTAGTGGAGATGACAAAACTCCTATTCTTCTGTACAAATTAGTGGAGATGACAAAACTCCTATTCTTCTGTACAAATTAGTGGAGATGACAAAACTCCTATTCTTCTGTACAAATTAGTGGAGATGACAAAA
>NW_007385361.1:1898-3168 GCF_000475195.1 Diaphorina citri
AATTAAGTTTTGCTTTTAATATTGGGTTTTTTTTTTTTAGGGAGGTTCCATTTATTTGGTCAGTGAAAAAAAAAAAAAAAAAAAAAACCTGTTCGAATCTTCAACTGTAGATGCAAATTAGTGGATGTGACAGTGGATGGATAACTCCTTTCTTAATTTCTGTGCAGGTATATACTAGAACTAGAACTAGATAGTAAGCAGTGTATAACTTATTGACTGAAAAAGGAGTGAAATATGGATACTTTATTCAAAGCATCAAAGTCTTAATTCAAACACCCAAACCTCCCAGCAGTAGAACACAAGCTAGTCGGAATCATGCACTATTTAATCAAGATATAATTTGCTACCTGCCTATTGTTACCACAGAAATTATTTCTTACACAAGTTGTGTTTACTTTGTGTAATGATTGTAATGAATAATAAGAATCTCAGGTGCGCTATTGTTCGGACGAACTGGAATTGAAATGTACGACGAAAGATAATGGTACAGAAATTAAATTAATCCTGAATTTAATAGAACCTACAATTTATTATTGTTGGTGTTGTATTTTTTTCTTGAATTTGTCTAATTCTAACTTTCTTCTATCTTCAATGTAGTATATCTAATCTAGTTGTGAATTATGAGATATGAACCTATAGGAGGCATTTCTCTAGAGATGAGAAAACACCTCAAATTTCAGACTGTTCCGCCTGGGAACACTCGGCTATCTCTGTGAAAATACTTACAGATTAGTAAATTAGTATGTTGACTTATGTGAGATTTTCAACTTCCTTTAAAAATAAATTGAAAGCTACTTCATATTTTTTGAGATCCTTCAATAGTAGGTGGGTACCTATCATTAGTTTTTCTTTTTCTCCTTCTTCTTCTTCTTCTTCTTCTTCTTCTTTTCCTTCTTGAACAACAAATAAACAACAACAACTTTACTCTCAATGATCACCATGGCAATGATCCATCTTCGAAAATTATAGGTAGACAAAATGAAGAGTCAGGATATAGGGATGAAAATGGTTATGTCAAAATATGTATTAGGTAAATACAGTTATAAAATAGGATAAGGTCCTGGATGCTGTTTTAAGTGGGCTCCTCAATCTTTTGTTCCCTCACAGTGTGTGTTTTGGCTAAACAATGAAATCCCTCTGATGAATGCACTTTTAAATAGGTACGCACTTAAGATGATGCCCTCAGATAGGAGAAGACTCAATAGAAACATCTCCACATCTGTCAGAGCTCTTGACTCTCGTAAAAATACCTGGTCAATATTAGCTCAAA
>NW_007385362.1:0-3166 GCF_000475195.1 Diaphorina citri
CATCTACGTATAACTGTCTAGATAGGGAATAATGCGAGAGGATACAGGCAAAACAAAAGGAGTGCCTCCGAGCTTTTTCTTCATATCTGACAAAAGCAACTTCTCAACTCCCTCTCCTAAATGAGCTTTCTCCTCCACTAGTGTTGAATTCCCTGAAGCTTCCCCTCTTAAGGCTCAATTACGCTGAAGCAACGAGTATTAAGGTTGTTATGGTAAGCTTCAAAATCATCTCAATCGACGCGATGCCGAAGCGGCAGTCAGGATACCGGAGCTACTGCATGGTGCATGCATGCATACTTCAGACTGATCTCACACTGGACGCATGTGGGACGGGCCTCAGATTTTACACCGACCGCGACATGCTTTTAGATCATGCTACCCGTTGCCTTTGCCTATAATAGCATTCTTCATCTCGCCTCAGTGTGATTGCGCCTTTACACCTCTCTTCCTAATTCTCCCCTCCCTTAGGCCTTTTCTCCTTCTTTACTTCCCCTCCCTTTGGGGTGGACTGAAAACACAACTAGTGCATTACTAGAGAATGGCTCCCTACCTCCTACTTATCACTCCTACCTATTTATAGGTAGTGGAGCTTGCACCTACAACAATAGAAAACTAGACTTTGAAAACAAAAGTTTCGGTGCGAACTGATGAAAGCGAGGAGGAGGAAGAGGAGGAGAAGGAGGAGGAGAATAATAAAAAGGTCAGGGAGAAGAACGAGGAGGAAAATGAGAAGGAGGAAGAGGGGGTTATATCAGTGAAGGAGGAGGAGGAGGAGGAGGAGGAAGAGTAGGAGGGAAGGATCGAGAAGAAGAAGAAGAAGAAGAATAAAAGGGAGGAAATAACGAAAACTGATGGCCAGTCAGGCCGTTATGCATAGGGAATTGTTGAAGAACCACAAGTAGACAGATGGCGAGGGACATACTTAAGACTTAAGAGAAAGAGATTGGAAGAAGAAGATAGATGTCAATAAAGAGATCTCAAGCTATGTCCACACATAGTCGACGGCCGTCAATCAAGATCGATCGATGTAGACTGAAACCGTCCACACTGCCTCGACAACATAGATTCGCCTCGTCCATCGACGGGCGTCGACTACGTGTGGACACGCTTTAGAAGGAATAACTCAGTATGTGGTGGGAAAGGCCTGTACGTTAGGAGTTAGACCAGGTCAGTAATGTGTGTAGGAGAATGAGAAATAAGAAGTTACGCCCTATCTGACCCACGATACAGTCAATGATTCAGGTGGAATTTGCGCAAGGGAGAAAGGGGAAGAAAGCGAAAAGGAAATCTTAGAAGGGATAATTTAGAGGTGGGGAAGTTATGTACATTGTACACAATAAACATAATTACATACTCGTATGTTAGAGCAGAAACTTATGTTTGAAGGAGGGAGGAAGGAACTGCGGCCTATCTTACTCTAAGCAGCAATGGTCCTTATGAAGACTGAATTCAGGAGGGATTAGAATGTGAGTGGTGAGTGGGTATGAGCTATCATAATTCACAAGTAGGGTTGCCAACCGTACGTTATTTCCCGGAACAATCCGTATTTTTGTCAAAAATCAAATGTTCCGCCGGAACACACCTTTGTTCCGGTTTTTTTTCCAAATCTATGGAAAATACGGGAACTGACTAATAAACAGAAAAAAATAACAAAAAAAAAAAAGTTTAAAAAGATAGTAGGTACGTACGAAAAACACAAAAACCCGCGAGACAAGTAGGTATTATGTATCATTCTATTGGCACTGATATACAAAATATACCTACATATAGGTAGAAGGCTGATAACTTCAGAGCTAATGAAATTAGGGGTGACATACTCTGACATATGTATCATAAGACAAATTTTGACCTTTGGAGCGCCTTTGACTCTCTTGAGAATTTAGACTGTCGTTCTCCTTTGAACCTCTGAGTATGGTTGTTGTCTCAGGGGTCAGTATGATTAGTCGCTCCTGTCCTGATTAGCCAAGACCGCTACTGGTCGCTACTTTTGATAGAAAGCTGGTAAATACAGAGGTGGTTCAGCAGGGTGGTTACCTGGAATACCTAATGGAGACGGAGGCGTAACGAAGATTATTTCGTTATGAATCTGCCTTTGTAATCTGATAATCTACCTGTCTTTTAGTGGAAACACAAGCATCAATAAGTACTTGGACTTCGGGATATTTTGTCCAGAGAATTAGTTTACCTAGAGTTAGACTAACAACATAACTACTATAATAATTGTATTATAGGCAGATGAACTTTTAGATTACAACGATAAAGTAGAATAGAATAGAATAGAATAGAATAGAATAGAATAGAATAGAATATACCTTGTTTATCCTGCTCGAATGAGACTAAAAAGTCCCTTTACCCCAGCAGTCTAAACAAGGTCTCGTGTATTTTATGGGTTTAACATGGAACAATACATAATTAATACAGTAGACCTTGCTTAAAAGTAGATACAAAAAGCCCCTTTACAAATAGGCCATCTCCTTACAGAAGGAAATGTTTACACATCTCAATCGGTCTGGCAAAGAGAATAAGCAAAGAGGTTTACCATCCTTAAAGCTTCTTAGTAGCAGTAAAACGGCTGATATAAGAAACTTTAGAGGCCTTTTGTTTAAATTGCCTCCTCCCTGTCGGTATACTTCAAATAATGACGAACGATTAGTGGTTAATGTTTACACCATCTTAATCGGTCTGGCAAAGAGAATAAGGAAAGAGGTTTACCATCCTTAAAGCTTCTTAATAGCAGTAAAATGGCTGATATAAGAAACTTTAGAGGCCTTTTGTTTAAATTGCCTCCTCCCTGTCGGTATACTTCAAATAATGACGAACGATTAGTGGTTTTCCTGAACGTTCAAGTTCTATTGGGACAATGGCGGTATTGAATACAATCCAAGAAAAACAATTTGCTTAGCGCAACTAATATACAGGGTGCACAAGAAAAGATTGAAGTTCATGTTGAAAATTTTGGACGGTCTGCTTGATTTTAGAACTTGTGGAGGAAAGGCGATAACGAGTAGCGTTTGGGGGAAGATTTGGACTGCCTAAGTATGTAGTGTACAATCAAGGTACATTGAAATCAATTTGAAAAGAGGGCTTGAGAACCTCTATATTTTTATATGTATAACCCTGTATGTTTAATCACAAATAAACATCCAACACTCCATTAAACAAATAG
>NW_007385363.1:0-2296 GCF_000475195.1 Diaphorina citri
CACAACCCGGTTGCGCAACCGCTGCCTACTGCTTCCTATGTATTCTTAATGAAGTACTTTCCGAACCAAGCTGCCTGGCTGCTCTATTTGGGTCGCGCTGCCCAGTTGCTCAGAGCAGTGTGGTTGCATGGTCGTGAGGTTTTCATGTGATTAAAAATACTATTTTTGTATTAATTTGTTTGACTGGAATTTTGTAATGGAAGTTGTTCGACTCGGTTGCGTTTTTAAAAAGTGGTTTTTTAAACATCTCTCAGAAACAAAGCCAAAGTTAGGAAAATGACCCACAGAACCTTGTTGAAAATGATGAGATCTACCCTGGGCTGTTGTCAGTGTTTTTCTGTTGCACCCTGTATACAGCATGGCTAAAGGTGGCGTTCCCATCCTATCTGCCGGGTCGCACAACCCGGTTGCGCAACCGCTGCCTACTGCTTCCTATGTATTCTTAATGAAGTACTTTCCGAACCAAGCTGCCTGGTTGCGCAACACGGCTGCTCTATTTGGGTTGCGCTGCCCAGTTGCTCAGAGCAGTGTGGTTGCATGGTCGTGAGGTTTTCATGTGATTAAAAATACTATTACTGCCCAGTTGCTCAGAGCAGTGTGGTTGCATGGTTGTGAGGTTTTCATGTGATTAAAAATACTATTTTTGTATTAATTTGTTTGACTGGAATTTTGTAATGGAAGTTGTTCGACTCGGTCGCGATGATTGGAATGCTGCCTCATCTATGGCGCAACCCGGCAGCTAGGATCGGAACACCACCTTAGGAAGTCCTAGCAATTTTCTTGTAACTTTTGAACAACTTGAATTTTGAGATTGTTTTAATATGATGGAAAAGTAGGAAAATTGGAAACAACATTATTTTGTGGAGCTGTCAAAAGTAGACTAACTTTATTTCAAAACCAACTTCCCGAGCAGTCAGATAATATCTGGCCAATATTATAACACCCCCTTCTCAAGTTTTTTAAACACAGTAAAGAACTTATAAGGAGAACAAACAATCATTTGTACACCAAAAAATCTTTGAACTCTTGGGCAGACTTGTAATCCTCTTGGGACGGGAATATTCTTGTACTGGACTCTGTGCACAACCACTACATCCTGGCATTAAAGTCTCAGCGTCTTGGTTCGGCATAATTTCTTCTTCAGATGTCTCAGTACCAGTTTGGTCTTCTGGATCCAAAGCCTCTGGGTCCTGAGGATTATCTGGTACTTCATCCATGTGTTGACTCACTCTTGGTTTTATATGAATTTCATTTCTTTGCAGTATATTTTTGCCTTCTGTTTCTATGTTGTATGACCTATTGTTCTCTTTTTCCACAACTCTTCCTTTCTTCTATTCTTGATCATTTGGGTTCTTCTTATATATACCATACTGGCTGGCCAACTATCAAAGGTCGCCTTTCTATCATTCTCTCATTGTTGTAATTTTGAGCTGCAACATCTCAATTCTTCCTGATATTGTTTCGTACCTCAGAACTTACAATCATTTGATATTTTTGAATATTTGGTACTTGGTAGCATAACCACCGGCACATAAATCTTTGAGCAGGAGTATAGTTGATTTTGTTGGGTGTGTTTCTCCATACTAATAGCATTTTGTAAAAGTCCACATTCTCCTGAATTGCTTTCTGTACAAGCTGTTTAACAATCTTGACGCCCGCCTCTGCCTTACCATTCCCTTGTTGATGAAATAGACTACTTGTTGTGTGTTGGAACTCCCACTCTTCCGTGAACTTGGTAAACTCTTTGTTCACAAAGTTTGTACCCTTGTCTGATATGACGAGCAAGGGGATACCATAACAACAGTTAGTTACTAAAGTTACACTTACATATGAGGATGAGACTTTTAGCTGTCATGTCAGGTAACTCATCCAGTTCGAAGAAGTCTGAATAATGGTCTACAGTGACCAGGAACCTTCTCTTCTTGTTCTTAATGTTCATCTCAAACACATCCATGCTCACAATGCAAACCTTGCATGTTTCACAGGATGCTACCTTGTTCTTCACTTCCTCTGTGATTCCAGGCCAGAACAAAGTTTCCCAGGCTAGTTTCAGGTTTCAGTGTGGCCTCTATGCCAAGGTGAGGTGACTGGAATGAAGCTTCTCAAGGAACTCTTTCCTAAGACATTTAGGAACAATGATTTGATTATTCTTTAGTAAGAACTTATCCTCGACCACAAGATCTGATCGGAAATTCCAAAAACATTTGATGAGATTGTCAACTTGTTTATTCTCAGGTCAACCCTGTTGTATTTGTTGATACAACTTCTGTAACTGAGTGTCTCTGGCCGTTTCAGT
>NW_007385363.1:2394-3166 GCF_000475195.1 Diaphorina citri
GATTATACTTTTACAAAATGTCATACTTCATAAACAAATACAACATGTCCAACACATTACAACGCACAAATCATACACACAACACAAGACAGGAAGATTTTGCAGTCTTATACAATGTCAAAAAAAGTGGTGTTAAAAGACACATATTAAACCTAGCCCCTAAAATAATAAATCTAGTCAACTTGTTTATTCTCAGGTCAACCCTGTTGTATTTGTTGATACAACTTCTGTAACTGAGTGTCTCTGGCCGTTTCAGTGACTTATCACTTATGGAAACTCTTTGGTGCTCAAGGTAATGAACCCCATCTCTTAATTCTTCCACACAGCTAATGTGATCAAAAGTTTCCAATTTGTAAACATCAAGCTGTTTTTCTTCGTTCTCCAAGCTCACAGGAGCACGAAATAACGTGTCTGCTAAGTGCATCTCTTTACCTCTCTTATATTTGTATATACCACTTATATACCACACTGGCCTATTGATATAGGTACCAATATACTATGCAATACCAATATACTATGCATTTGCTCAGTCTATACTTCAATATGGAATTATAGGCTGGGGGAGTGCATACAAAACAACTTTACAACCACTACAGCGCACACAAAACATATTACTTCGCATAATTACAAAAAAACATAGGAGATACAACACAGACAAATTATACAAAGAATTCAATACATTTAACGTAACACAATTATACTTTTACAAAATGTCATACTTCATAAACAAATACAACATGTCCAACACATTACAACGCACAAATCATACACA
>NW_007385364.1:0-2280 GCF_000475195.1 Diaphorina citri
CAAACAAAAACAAACCCGTGAGAAATTTTTGAAGATTTCTGTGATGTGGATTCTTTTTTCTACTTGAAATTATGAAATAAGTAGGATTTATCATAAATTTTCAGTTCAGGGGTCTTGAGAATGATCTCAGTTTGTTTTCAAGATGGGTAAGAAATCAGAGAAAATCGATGACTTGGTGCAGAGAGTTTCCTTATATCGTACGATACCGGCCTACCTCCATGGAACTGTGTTCCCATTCGTGATTCTGTATGGTAGTTGGGCGTATTTCTGGTTCATAGTACAAGGCTATGAAGAGTATGCAGAAGAAGGATTTCTTGGCTTTGGAGTGATAGGAGTTCTTCAAATATTAAGTGTCCTTTGCTGCTACTGGAGTGTTCACATCAGATGTTTTTTGTCCTGTAAAAAGGTGAGATGATTTGTGCAAGATATTACATTGCTATGGCTATAGGCATATGTCTCAATTTAGTTTTACAGACTCTTAAAAAATATGGAAATTCAAATCCAACTTGCTCACCTTCATGTGGGTAGGTACCCTTTAGATTTTTGACCTAAAAACAATACACACTAACTCAACACCTATAAGTCTAACAGCTGGGTCATCTATACCTTGCTCTCGGGCTCAACAATAATGGCACCAGTTTTGATTTCAATCATCATTGAAATTTCAATTTTTTAATGGTTTACAATAATAATAATAATAATAATAATAATAGTGCTTATTTATACTGCTCACATAGGACTGAAAAGTCCCTTTACTCTAGCAGTAGGCTACTACTATTATTGTGGTCAAATTCTCAAATATATTGAGGATAAATTCCATACTCGGCTGGCGATTGAACCCAAGCCTCCTGTTTACCAGGCGACGCGCCTTGAACACTACACCACCAAGGCAGGAACATAATCATTAATTTCTAACATTTCAGGAGTCCATCCAGTATATGACTGATGTTGTCAAAGCATTCCACATCTAACAATGGATCTTCAGATTGGTGTCCCCTCAAACATGTGTTCTACAAAGTTCTCGGAGGAAATTTTTCTTTACATTCCACAAAAATCAATATGTATGGGCCTTTGAGAGTGAATGCTTGTCGCAGGTGTTTATAAAAAAAAAAAAAAAATCAATGAAAATATAAATTATGAAAAATGGAATTATTGTGAGAATTGTATATTTTATGCTTACAACTAGCTGAATTCCGTCTGCATTTCGCTTCCGCGAATCTACCGCTTGTTTACTCCGAGGCATGAGCAAACTTGTAGAAAAGGCATGGCCGACACTTGGTTAGACTAAATGATAAAAAATACGGTTCGCGCTGCGCGCTCCCTATTAGCTGCTAGTTACGATCAACTAAAAAGCATAAACGAAACTCAAATAATCTTAAAGGCGAGCGAAGGATAAGTCTTTTCTCTCCCACCGCAGTCTCTCGCACTCTGTGTAATTTCTTATAGGTGTTTTTAAAGCGATCAATTAAAAATTGATCATAATCTCAGGATCTGGTTTAGAATTTTCGCAAGATCCCTTTCTTATTGCAATCACGACTAGGACCATTAAAGTGAATATTCCTACAAAAATTTCAGCTTTCTAGGTGTTTGTGGTTCTCGAGATATGAGCGATCAGTGTGTGAACAGTGGAAATTGAGACTGTGAATTGGATTGTGTCTCTATATAATATGAGATATATCTACCAGAAAACTATTTTTACTCTAATTCAATCTGTTTACTTAATGATTTTATTTTAGGGCTATGTGTTAACCTGCTGAGGTATTTTTTCAATTACCTTTTTACTTCTAAGATAACAATCTGATCTTCTAAATGAAGTAAAATACTGTACAACACTAGAATACACTGTTTTTCTTTTCAGGGTGTGGTGGTTCCCTATTGAACTACCATTACAAATAATTGTCACTGTGATGTGCATAAGTGTTTCCAAGAGGACACACTGACTTGATTCACTAGCTTTAGATAAATCTCTAGGTCATCAATGGCCATGGACAATGGTTGTCCCCAGCAATTCATACCGCAGCTACCCCAAATTCATTGAACGAGCAAACAGCTTCCCTTCTCTTGTATTATTCAAAATGTTTGTGTGCCTAAACTCTTGTGCTGTGGCCAAAATACTGCGCTACTATTCAATATTCACACTGATCATGTTAGTGTTTTTGAATGTAACGACTGGTCATCACAGTTGAGAGAACATGAGACGAGATCAGACATGGATCAACTATAAACATGCAGGTGGATGAAATGTTTATTCTTTAATCCACTAGAGAAGGAAAGGTATCA
>NW_007385364.1:3074-9219 GCF_000475195.1 Diaphorina citri
CGTTTTCAAGTTATACCGTTACTGTAGCGTACTGGGAATTTCAATTGTGTTCACAGGTCTATCGTCGACTGCTTAACAATTAGGTCATATAAAGCTTCTCAGTTAATTTTACTCTACAATAATTTTATTACTTAGACATTGAGACATTTGGACTTCTGGAAAATTGAATAACCTGACTAAATAACTGAAATGAAAACTTGTCAGGCCCTACATCACTTACATGTACATTGAGTTTGATATTGTATTGATTTATTTGTCTAGTCTGTACACTATGTAATCTACCTACATATTCTTGAATGCAGAAAAAGGATATGACAGTGAGATAATTAATTGAATTTCTTGTTATTACTATAATTAAGAAGTAATGATTTCTATTGTACATATGACATAGAGAACATTGCGATGTATCATAATATACTGTAACAATTCAAATATGAGTACATAAGCATGACACAAGCAGATGAATACAAGGAACTGAATAGGTAATTCATTAAGAATAGTATCATAGATATATGTGAAGTTTGTACAGATTCATATTGAATTTCTCATGAATCGCAATTAATATAGAATCTATCTAAAAGAAGAAAAAAAAAGTAATTAATTATGTACCTTGTTGCATTACAGATATATATAATAGTTAATAGTGTACAGTAACCATACGTAGTACCAATATCAAAACTCAGGGATGTAGTGTGAAGCGCAGTAGATTTCGGATCCTAGAGGTTGGTGGTTCGAGGTCCATGTCCTATGTCTAGCCGTCATAAAAATTATTGTGGTAAATTATCGGGAACATTTTGACTAATTGTTAAGCTCGAATAAGACCTTAACACAAATTGAAATTCCTACCTACAGTAACAATATCTTGAAACCCCATGTTTGAGAAAATGGTAAATCATTGAGTAATTATTAAAACTCATTAAAGTATTGAAATAAGTTTGAATCTCAAAGTGGTCATATTAGAAGGTACCTATTAGGGACGTGATTTTAACCCATTAACGAGTTTGTTTTAATACTGTCTATAGTTTTGTTTTACCACCTAACGCCCCGGATTTCATCTACTTTCTCCACAGGCTAAATGACGAGCTTACTCAGATAGTTTCCAATACAGCTCAGAAGGCGCGGACCTTACTACAGCAACAGAAAACCGACCAAGTAAAATCCAAGAACGGTGGGGGAAATGAAAAGCCCATTCTTAAAGGGATTTAGATCAAATCAAAAATAGAATTACAATTAACATGGTAATTTATTCTTAAAATTATGTTAGAAGTAAGGAGTTTTTTGGCCTTATTTAAGAAGCTTTTTCCACTATTGATTCAGTTGACTAAAGTGCCTACGTAAGAATCAAAGTGCCTTATCTCAAATAGCTTGTAGTTCAGGCACTTTTCTTTTAATTTCTCTAGTCACATTTCCATTTTAATACTAGTCAAACACAAAGATGGCAATATTTTACCTTTTTAGAAAATAAATATTATATAATAGAAAGTTTTAGAAAATTGTTAATAACAAAAACTTGAGTTTTTTCTTTGGTGTATATATAGATTTTCAAATGTGATCATATTATTTTCGAGTATAGCACTGAAATAACACGTCACGTTGTAATAATCAACACCAAACAGTGTAAAAAGACAATGTTCAACATAAAGACACAAATCTAACCTCAATTAGATTGACTAGAGGTATTAGCACTGGTTACGTCTCTCCATCACACAGAGGCTTAGTGAATTCCAGAGGTAAACTTGGGTGGTAAAGGTCCGCGCGGTCATAACAGGGGTTCTAATGTCATGCTGGAGGGGCTCAAATTTGATCAGGGATCCAAACAGGGACGTGTTGAAATGACGGGGAACTTGGCCAAAACCTCTCCCTTGTACATTTTGAGGAGCCCTTGGTTGATTTTGGACCAGGACGGAAGGGCACTGATGTTCCACAGCTGATTTGAGTGCTCGGAAAAGTGACCGGTCTTTACCTGGAAATATTAAGATCATGAGTTTTTTGGAAAGAGGTTTGATAGAGGGAACAGTAACTGCTAAGGTTTTATCGTCCCGAAATCGAAGAGAAAAGGAAGACAGGATTCTTCCCTTTGTATGGGAGATTACGTTGTATTGAGAATCAACCTCTGTTAATCTCGTTACTGACAACATTCGTAGCTATACAGTGACATCGAAAAAACCCCTTGGGGGAAAAAAAGAAAACCCTCAAAAAAAAAAAAAAAAAAAAAGATGACTGTTTCACCGCCCCTCGCTCCGATTTTATTTCGTAGCAATGAAACAACTGCTACATCAGACGCATGTGATCTGTGTCGTAGCATGCCCATCCCGTAGTATGTCTCTCTCTTACCTTCATAATGTACTGAATGCACGCTAGAAACATATATTTATCACGGTGGTCGAGTACTGTCCTCTCGAGCAGGAACATGTTGGGTTCGATCTCATCTTTGTTACCAAACAATTGCGAGCTTCCCCAAATGAAAGGTACAAACTGATAGTCGTCCAAACTCCAAACGCCGTGACTACCGGCCGGTTCCATTCTGTATTCACATTGGAGTCGACGAACTAGGTCTAAATATCTGAAATACATGAGATCAACAATTAGACCGGAGGACCGGCGTGAACAACATGTTTTAACACATAGTTAAAGCGCCTAAAAGGAAAAGAGGGAGAAAAAAATTGGAATTAGGGGTTAAGCTCTACTAAAGACCAATTCCACTAAGCATAGTGCAGGTCAGTCATGTTCCAGTCACAGTAAATAAATGAAAATGGAAATAGGAGGAATAGGATGTTTCCAACTTTAGTACTACCCTTAAATTTTAGAGCAGCAATATGATGCTGCCCAATTCACTTTTTATGGCTACAATAAATCCAATCACCAGGAAGTAGCAGAATGAATAAAAATTAAATAAGGCAAGTGGGAGACATTTTCCATTTCTTTTATTTTGCTATATTGTAAACTCTCACCTGACAAAGATCCTGTTAACCACAGCAACCCTATCGTTCATACTAAAGGCACCAATTCGGAACAAGCACAGAAGAAACATACAGAACGCCATCTCATGTCCTGTGCCGTAGTCTATCCTGGTGCTATTGCCAAATGATTCCTTCAAATAAACACTGATCTCGGGGATGGCAGCATGGAATTTCTCTGGTAGAGCTTTCTGTAGTTCAGTTTCAACACACTGGACACAATAAAAATATGCTATTAATACACATAGACTCATGGACCTTTACTAATTTAAATTACCAATACGTGACAGTAATCCCTCAAGTACTATGCTATTATCTACCACCATAACTCTTGATTGTTGTAAATGTTTAGCTGATGCTGGGGTGTGATGGACTTCAGTCAGGTTTAGGTGATTTGTCCTGAATAACATAATTTTAGATGTGCAACCAAACATAAGGATTTGGGCTTTTTTTTTATCCATGTAGGTACATCTTCTTTTGTCAGCTAGCTGGCCTGATTAAGTAGGGGTTCACAGGTCAGCTCCATATGTCCCACAGCCAGACAGCCTAACCCTGGAGCCCTATTCAGTGGTTAAATTATCACTTGAACATATGAGGATGTAGGTATATGCTTCTGTTGGTATTCGAACAAAACACTGGCAAGCATAGTCAGTCATACTTACTTCACCTATCTTGTTCAACCACTGTGCAAATGCTTTGTTTCCAAACCTCTGTGGCTGATCAATTGGTGGAGTCTCGTCAATAAGTTTATTGAAGTGTTCTAGCATTTGAAATACACTCATTACATTATTGGATGGTTCCAGCCTGGTGTCTATAGCTTTGCCTCGCACAGCTTCATTCATTGATAAAATAAATCCTTGGTATTCCTAGGAAGGTAGGATACAGACATAATTAAGCACAAAAATCAATTAGGTAGGTACATTGTAGTAAACCTTTGGTGATTTTCATACACAACATTTTGTTTTCTTCTTCTTCCTTCACCCTTAACATTGATTTTTTCCCAATGTTTTTTTTTTTTTTTTTCAATATCATTTGATTGGCATTTAGATGATCCAGACATGGAAAGCAAGCAAACATTAATTTAAATTACTCAGAATCTCTATGAATATTTCTTATTGTCTAGGCATGAGAAATAAGTTAATATTTTTTGGAAGACATACAGGTGTATATGATGCCTACTTACATGATAAGCTTCTGAGTTTTCCCATTGTTTCATATCACTGTCCTTCAAAACTTGTCTTTTAGGTATTGCATACACATGATCAGGACCCACCGCGTTTTTAGAACTGAATGCTGAAATTGGAAAAATGTTCTTGTTGTTAAAAATTATCAACACTTTATGGAGTCCAAGATACAAATATTATGAACAAAGTAGGTATTCAAAAATTAGAAAATTTTTAAAAAAAAAAAAAAAATACAGATTGGTTTTTTAATTGTAAAACCTATCAGTTAATGCTTAGGTACTTTTCATAACCTTCTGGTCTTCACATGTTCTTTGTCTTTTTTAGTGTCTCCCTAATCTCTTCTGGGCTATCAATATAGCAATGAGTGTCCATGATAAAGTAAGTTTAATAGATCAGTTGCACTTACTTGGGTGATAGAGCAGGAAAAATGAGGACCAACTGAATTTTTCTTTTTCTTCTACGACTTCTAGATACCGAGATAAATTAATTTAAAAAATACCGGTAAATTTTGACGTCACAGCATACGCTCCCGTAGGCAATGACATCATAATTCATGACTCTCACTTCATTTGTTTGTGCACAAGGGTTTCTGTGTATTTTGAGGTGAATTTTCTTTTTCATTAGAATGGCAATTAAAAATTAAATTTTCGACCTTTTAAAGTTCCTTAAGAGTTTTGATCTCAGATTTGGTTTTTTTACAACTTTTTACATAGGAATTGACCTTTTATTAATAATATTTTCCCAATTGCAACTCCTCCATTAGGTAGTCAAGTACACTGTCTCATGCAGACATGGCTTGAATGGGGCACTCCAACCTTAGTTCCCACAGGGCTAAGCTATGCCTTAACAACTTAGCCCCATGTATCTATTGTAAAGTACTGTTGGTAAGTAATGAAGTGGTATACCAATTTTGTACATAACTCACCCAAGTCTAATCTCCTGTGTCCAGGACCTGGGAAACTCATTGTGAAAGCCTGCTACTGTTGATGACTTTTGGGATCTTTTTTCGATGCACAATAATGGACTTCAAAACAGAATTTCCAGGAAAATTGAGTGCACCCCAAACCTCGATAGGAAAATTTCAATTTGGAAAAAATTTTAATTCAAAATCTCCCGCTAGTATTTGGTACTTAACACAACGTGCTCTAGTGTTGAGGAAGTGTACTATAGATCTATGTGAAGGTAGCCACCAATAAAAACAATGTTGCCAAATCGTTTGAACTTTTTCCCCATTTTTCTATTTTTATATCCAAGACATTCCAAGATAAAATAATCAATGAAAACTGCATGAATACAAGGAGTTTAGAAGTAAGCTCCTTCTTTTAAACTCCTTGCATGAATATGACTTTAACAAATGAAATCCTGAGTTTTTTTTTTTTTCTTGGAACAGTCGAAAAACCAATCAAATCAAAAATCACCATTTTTATCAAAAATTCCCTCGAGACTAAATTTTCCCTCTACTGCTACTAGGGATGGGTAAATATTCTCTGAGTCGATTCAAAGAGTCGAATATTTCAAAAGAATCGTGAATCGCGATTCTTAAATTCAAAGAATCGCGATTCTTTGAAGAGTCGCGATTCTTTGAAGAGTCGAGGTTGTACCTACGTTGCCGTGCCCTGTACAACTACAATTTTAGTTGTTTTTAGTTTTGTTTTTTCATTCCCCATTTTAGTCTCCCCCGCCTACAAAAGAATCGCGATTCTTTTAGAGTCGATTCTTTGAGTCGAATATTTGAAAAGAATCGAATCGTGGTATTCGAATATTCAAAAAGAGTCGAATATCCCATCCCTAAGTCAGGGTAGTACAAAAAAAGACAGAAAACGAGAAAACAGGAAAACACAAAACACCTAACTACCAAACCAAAATCCCAGAAATTTTGAATTTTCATTTTTTAAAAACCCGCGAAAATCAATCCCTAGTTTTATCATGCTGTCACTAGAGTGCGCTTTCATGTGGCAGTCTACAAATGATGGTGGCAGTTTAATTTTGTATTTTTTTTTTTTT
>NW_007385364.1:9484-10586 GCF_000475195.1 Diaphorina citri
TAGTGATGGGTAAATACCCGGGTACTTATTTTTGGGGTAAATACCCTGGGTTTTTACCCGGGTAAATACCCAATTTTTATAAATACCTGGGTATTTTCAAGAAGCGCCTCAGTCAAATTGTGCCCGGGAAATTAAAAAAAAAAAATCAAGTGACAATGTTTTTTTGTTTATTTTTCTTCTTTTTTTAAAGTACCCGGGTATTTACCCACCCTGGGGGTGGATAAATACCCGGGTAAATACCCAATTTTTATTTACCCACCCAGTGGGTATTTACCCACGACCCATCACTAGCTATGACATATACCTAAATGCACATAGGTAGCGACCGGTGCCAGCATGGTAGGTAAACATTGAATTTTAGGATTATTGAGATATTGGGTAAATCCTACAATGCTGCAGTGAGCACCAAACTTGTGACATAATAACACAAAGAAACTGCATTTACATTTACAAGAAAGAAATAAATAAATAATTTCAAAACTGTCTAGTAAACTGCTCCATGTAGACCCTCCTACAGATGTATTATATAATAATAATAGTGCTTATTTATACTGCTCGCATAGGACTGAAAAGTCCCTTTACTCCAGCAGTAGGCTACTACTATTATTGTGGTCATTCTCAAATTATATTGAGGATAAAATTCCATACCTCGGCTGGGATTGAACCCACGCCCTCCTGTTTACCAGGCGAGCGCCTTGACCACTACACCACCAAGGCAGGTACATAATCATTATTTCTAACATTTCAGGAGTCCAATCCAGTATATGCTGATGTTGTCAAAGTCATTCCCACATCTAACAATGGATCTTCAGAATTGGTGTCCCTCAAACATGTGTCTACAAAGTTCTCGGAGGAAATTTTCTTTACATTCCAAAAAATCAAATATGTATGGAGCTTTGAGAGTGAATGTTTCCAGGTAGTTTATAAAAAAAAAAAAAAAATCAATGAAAATAATAAAATTATGAAAAAAGGTAAATTATTGTGAGAATTGTAATTTTATGCTTAAAACTAGCTGAATTCCGTTGCTTCGCTCCGGAATCCCGCTAGTTTATCCCGAGGCATGGCCAAACTTGTAGAAAAGGCATGGCCGAACTTGTAGAAA
>NW_007385365.1:0-922 GCF_000475195.1 Diaphorina citri
CCGTTCCGAGAACGAACATTATCCCATCAGGATAAAATCCGCCCCGGGCGGGCATCGAACCCACGGCCTAGCGCTTACGAGGCAGACGCACTACCAACTAAGCTAACTAGGCTGGCTAGTTTACAGTTTAACTAAAGCAATCCTTAGGCTTACACTTATAGTTATACTTCTACTTACTTTTAATTTATTTGAACCTACTTAACTTACGCTTTGGGTCGCATCAAATCCAGGACTTTCTGCACAGCAAGCGCACATTGTATCACATTAGGCTAACTTTTCGACTCCCTGTTCACAGGTCTCCCGTTCACCAATACTCAAACCACCAGAAGAACAAACTGCTCGGCCTCACCTGCATCGTATGCGGTGATACGTCTAGCGGTAAACACTACGGGATTCTAGCATGCAACGGATGTTCCGGATTCTTCAAGCGAAGCGTACGACGCAAACTAATCTACCGGTGAGTTAGTAAACGTTAATTTGAAAATCGTTTTCCCTGAGCCAAACCCAAATGGCACCTTAGGAGTCTTGGGACTGATTGAGGGCTGACGAAAAACGCCGACCCCGTCTGAACACGGGAAAAGGTGAAGAAAAAGAAGAAGAGCTTGTAATTCGTTTCTTTGTATTGGGTCAAAACTCAAATCTAACTTTTGAGGTACACAGATTGCATACATTTACTGGACTGGGACGGACGACTGTTGGTAACGGACTGACGATTCGTTGGTTTCCCTACCAACGCTCCGTTCCGAACGACGACCGTCTGCATTCTCTCAGTTCCACTCTCAGCGCGGTGCGGACTCGGTGCGTTTATGTTTGTCCGGACTTTCCATAAGTTCAATCAGAATCAAAATTTTGCATAAGTGTTTCACGAGCCAGCACCCGCACCGTCACTGTAGAAAAGTAAACTGAACTAGTCTGGACTTGG
>NW_007385365.1:2301-3164 GCF_000475195.1 Diaphorina citri
TCCCGTGACTGGCTGGTGCGGGGCCCACTCAGCCTCGTGAGGAAAATGAGTAGCTATGACATGTAAATGCGCATAGCGACCGGTGCCAGCATGGTAGGTAAACATTGGTTGTTAGGATTATTGAGATATGTAGTGGGAAAAATCCTACAATGCTGCAGTGAGCACCAAAGTTGTGACATAATAACACAAAGAAATTGCATTTACATTTTACATTACATTACATTTACATAATCTCATTTACAATGCTAATGCTATAATGATGTACCATAGGTAACAACGTTATAACACTCAACACATCATGATTAAAAGCACAAAGCCTGCGACAAAAGATTTTCACCAAAGGTTAGTGAAGTTATTCTCCTGTAATTGTATTTTGCAATAAAAAGATATGTATTGTAATTATTTTTAATTCAATCTCAGAAATCCTTACGCACACCTCACACAGCCAGGGCCGTTTCTAGCTTAATCGATCCCCGCGGAGGGAGCTCCAAGAACCAGGAGTTTTCTTCTTCTGTGAGTGCCTATCCGTTCCGAATCTATATAAATAAAATTGTAGATTTGTCTGTACATTTCTTAAAATCGTGAAATTTTTTAGTTATTCTTACTCCTTATGCATCCACGATTTCAAAAGATTTGTCTGTACATTTCTTAGAATCGTGAAATTTTTTAGTTATTCTTACTCCTTATGCATCCATGATTTCAAAAATCACATTAGAAAAATGTCTGTCTGTATGTATGTGTGTATGTCTGTCTGTTACGCGCTAAATAGACCTTTGGTTGTCCTCTTTCACGCAAAAACGGCTTGACCGATTTTGATGAAATTTTTTGTGGTTGTTAAGAAAAGTACTCCGGGTGACATAGGC
>NW_007385366.1:0-3164 GCF_000475195.1 Diaphorina citri
TCTCTCTTCGATTTCGGGACGATAAGACCATAGCAGTTACAGTTCCCTCTGTCAAACCTCTTGAAAAAAAAAAAAAAACTCAAAAAAAGGCTCGATTGTAGCACTCTCAAAGTTCCCCCTTATCATCCACCACTGGTCCTAACCTATCAAATGACTACAGTGCGAAATGTCGTGAGATATTTCCAGCTTTGACCTTCAACAACCTTGAGATGGGCGAGTACATTGTATATTTACCTATGTACCAAGTGGGAACTCTTGGTATATAGAATCTACATCTGATGTAGGAGAGGATATTTGAATAGGAAATTCAACACCCTGAACTTGAGCATGACTGGTATGCTACTGAACTATAACTATACATATACCTAGTATTTAACTACCTAGATAGATATACCCACTTCTTTTTGTAGGGTTTGGTCAGCTCCCATGGCGTAGTGGTCACTGCACTCGCCTTGCACGCGGGAGACCCGGGTTCGATTCCCGGCGGGGTCAATAAATTTTTATCAAGCGAATGATTGACTCCGTGACTGGATGTTGCGGGGCCCACTCTAGCCGAGAAAACTAGCCGTTCCGAGAACGAACCTTATTTGTTTAGGGTAAAGTTCACCCCGGACTGGAATCGAACTCTAGACCTAGCGCTTTCAAGGCAGGCCCGCAACATTTCATGCTAACTAGCCTGGCTAGAGACCTAGAGAGAGTTATGAATATGAAGAGTCCATCAATCCATAAAGCACTAGATTTGGTAGTTAAGTTGTTATCAAACTAGATTTTGGTAGTAATAAAACCAAATTTGGTTGTAGACAGCTGGATACTTTGTGTATTGTTTTAGTTTGTGACACACATGAATATCTGAAACTTGTGTGTGGGTTTTGAAAGGAAGAACTTTACCTACATAAATAATATACCTATCTTTATAAGTTTTATAACAAAGCTGTTTGATACTTTGATATTTGTACACACTCGTGCAATCTCATTCATATTGAAAGAAGAAGAAAAAAAGATGGGTGTTTCACCACCTTTTCATCTCGCAGCTATGAATCAAATTCATTTTTTTTTTTTTTTTTCAAATCATAAATCTTTGTGGTAAAGCAGAGAGCTTTTTCACAACTTTGTGGGTATCACCGTATTACAAGTCTTTCATCTACGCAATCATCATATTTTTTATCGCTCGTCTCTTCGACTTGTAATGCCGCCACTGGTCGCTACTCGATTAAAGTAGCTACTAGCCGTTCTGAGAACGAACATAAAATCCGCCCGGGGCGGGAATCGAACCCGCGGCCTAGCGCTCACAAGGCAGACGCACTACCAACTAAGCTAACTAGGCTGGCTTAAGGGAGTTGAAGCAACCTCTGAACATCAAGCATATTCTGATCAGCTGGCCTTAAACCAAATAGTTATCAGGTACTCTTACAACACAGGATACAGACGGCTACCGTAGCTGTATCCCGGTAGTCATAAACTACGGTAGACAGTAGGTATTACGGTAGTCCAGCGATTCTCAACCGGGAGTACCCGTATACCCCTGGGGGTAAGCGAGAAACCCTCCAGGGGTACTTGGAAAAAAAAATTGTTTAATAGCGGACAAAGGAGTAACAAAAGCTAATTTTGACTATTTTTGACGGATTATTTATTAGAACAGTACAGTCCAAAAAGTTAATGAATTTTGACCTCAAGGTACTGAAGTACTGAATTTTTTCAAAAGGTAAGTACTGAGATTGTTTAGAACTCAGTACTCATCATCATCATTGGATAACAGCCGAGGGGCTGGTTTGCAGCAGTACGCCATGATTCTCGATCTTCTGCTTTCCTCTTCAGGTCATAATATGTCGGATCGTCACGTTCATGTCTCTCATGATCTGCTTTATGTAGTCGAGGGGTGGCCTAATGGCACACACCAACCTAGGTATGTGTAACCGGCACTTATTATGATGGTGGCGGGGGTACGTGAGATTAAACCTGGGTACCCAAGGGGCTAAAGGGTACGCGGGCGAAATAAGGTTGAGAACCGCTACAGCAGTCCATACTCCGTAAGTCCGTAGTATGCTGTAGTCAAGAGTCATACTACAGGCTGTAGTCTGTCTTAGTATGGGCAGTGAGTACAATTGTCTTATAAAATATACACTTATACCGTACATCCTGTAATGATGTGCCAATCATCCAACCAACGACAATGCCTGATAGCGTGCAATAGGAGGCAAATGAACTGTACCTAGGCCTCAGAAAAAGAGCCCTATGGGGCCCTCAGATAACTTCATGACTCTCGTGAGGCCCAAAAAACAATCAGCAAAATTGGAGCCGATCGCTTCCGACCACAAGATCAAGAAAGAAAAAAAGGGTTTGATTTCGATGTCAATTTGTCAATCGATGACTTTAGCAATGAATGGAAATGTAAATCATCAATGATCTTCTTCTTTACGTGTCCAGGATCACCAAACAAATGCCGTCATGTTGAGTCCTGCCAGTGCTGCACGACTCGTATCACATTTTCGGATGCGTTGATTAATTCTTCGTATGTGCATTTGGTTGCGAGATTTGATTTGTATGTACGAGTAAATATGTGTCTACACATATTCGACCGGCCATCGAACGATGTCGACTGAACCGTCCACACTAGAGTCAGCCCGTAGCGCCGATAGATGTCGATCGACTTTGTGTGGACATAACTCAAAAAGTAAATAGGTAAGTAAACTAATAAATAACTGAATAAATAAATAATGAAGATAATGGGTCGGAAGGTAATCATAAGAATATTTGCAAAAATAATTCCAATATTCTTAAAAAAAGCTTATCCCTAAAGGGGCTGATAAAAAAAATCCTTTATGCTTTGTAGTTTTGTAGCTAGCGGCGGTAGCACGTTGAATACACCCTTGTTGGCCTTGTTGTTGTTGTTGTTATTGTAGCGGCTTTAGGTTTCGCCGAATGGCGATAGCAGAATGAAGAAAAGATGTCTTTTTGTATCTGCTATACACCGGGGTGATGGTCTCTAGCTCTAGCCATGTTAAATTGGCTCGCTCGTCCTGAACCGCAGTCAACCATCGTGAGGACCTGTACTTGGTCTTTAAAAGCAGAGAGAACCCTTTGAGGAACTGCAGGGCCGGATTACCCATAAGGCAGAATGGCAGACTGCCACGGGCCCCGCGCTTTTGGGGGCCCCGCGCTTTGAG
>NW_007385367.1:0-1289 GCF_000475195.1 Diaphorina citri
CAGTTGTTATATTTATTTCCAGTTATGTGAGCTTTGTGGTCCAAGCTTAGCGTGATAAAAGTGGAATAAAGAAGCTTGCTATACAGGATAACAGGTGAAACCACATGTTGTACTGTGAGGATCCATTGAATCCATTTAAGTTGTAAATTTGTAATGTTGTATTGTGGGAGTTCATTCTTTCTTTCTAGAGGCAGGAAATGCCTACAAAAATTCGCCCCAAAATGCCACATGAATATTTAGCTGTAGCAGAAAAGCAGACGCTAGAGCCTAGAGCAGACTATGCCTCCATCTTTTGCTCAAGTCGGGGCGAGGGTCTAAGGATCTCTATACGGTTACCCACATTTCAAAGTAAATTTTCAAATAAGACAGAAAAAGGACACATTTACCTTACTACTAACTCTTTTCTGAATATTATAAAAGGAAAACAGTAGGACCCTAAAAAAAGTAACCCGAAAGTTTGGGCGCAATCACAGCACCCTGTTGTCGTCCCAATCAAAAAGTTATAAATCATCGATTGTTTACCGTCCCACCCGTCCCGCGTCCCAAATTAGCATTGAATAGGATCGGGCAGCGCCCGCTTTGGTCACAAAAACCGCTTTGGTTCCACTCAATCAGAAAAACCTCATCGCTAAAACCGGTTCAAAGCTTTGTCCAGGTCCAGATATAGGTTTGGCGCAGCCCAGGCCCGTAATAAAAGGCCAAACGGGGTCCAGGGTCGACTCGAACAATGGTCCCTTTGGAAAAAAAAAAAAAAAAAAAAAAAAACACAAAAAAAAAAACTAGATTTCCGGCCGTTCGATTTTTTTTTCGAAAGCTGGAAGCGATTTCCCAGCTTCAAGATCCCCCCGCGGAATTTCTATGGTTTGGAGCCTAGCAGCGGCCTCACAACAGTCAAAAGAGGGGAAATCGTCCTCAGCTTCCACAAGGCAAAAATCCGATTCGGCGCTATCCTCCGTATTTCTACATAAATTTCTCCTTTTTGGGAGAAACAAAAAACCAGCTGGTGAACATTCGGAATCCCTTTCAAGAGCAGACGGAGAGGTTATTCGTTACTCATAAATATTCCCATTTCTCCTTTTTTTCGGCGCGCTCTCAAACTCGCTGTTCTCACGGCGCGTCCTTAAGAACTCCGGGAGAGCAAATGGCTTCCGACTGACGCCCCTGGCCTCTTCACGACCCTCAGTAGCGCAAATGAGCGCCGGCATTATCAGAACTGAATAAACGAAGTAATATACGGAATTAACGAGCTGAAGTCTATGCAGATTTTGCGCTGCCAGCAGATGCGTCTC
>NW_007385367.1:1542-1915 GCF_000475195.1 Diaphorina citri
GAGAAGAGGGAAGAGAGAGAGGGAGAGAGAGAGAGAGAGAGAGAGAGAGACAAGTCAGAGCTGTGACATAAGTGGTTTTTGCTTTTTAATTAAAAAATGAAAAAAACTACTAGCAGGTAGGTACTACAAAAAAAAACTAATATTATTATTATCATTATTTATTATTTTAATTTCATTAATGAACGACTTGGCAAAGGGCCCTTGATTAACGTCATTTTAGCGCGGGTAAGTGGGCACTTCACGCCGTCAATTTGCCTTTGAGTGGGAGACAACTTGGAGTGGGGGTGTGGACGGTACTGGGTTTGATTCCCCGGGGGTGGGTTATATTATAACAACTACCAATTCACTTTTTTTTTTTTTTTTTTTTTTTTTT
>NW_007385367.1:1937-3163 GCF_000475195.1 Diaphorina citri
AAATTTCTTTTTTTTTTTTTTTTTTTTTTTTAGAGTGAGGGAGAGAAAGCGCTAAATGGCATCTCGATTTTTCAAACCTTCGATAAAATTCATACCTTTCGATAATTCGAACAAATCATCAGGTCCCTACTCCCTAGCAAAACTCTCGATATTTCGAAAATATACAATCCCTTTTGTCCCTCTCTCCAAACATCCCTTGAAAAATTCCATAGACTGTCCAACTAAAAGTCATTCGCTTCTCGTTATCCCATGATCTTTCTCTTCCTTCTTTCTCTTTCTTCTCCTTCTTCTTCGCAATCCTTTCCATCCACCTAATTCATCATCTCATTCTCTTCCTATTTCTTTTCCTCTTTCTCCTTCTCATCCTCTTTCTTCGTCCTCATTCCAAATTCTTCGTTAATACTTACATACTTAAAATAACATTTCCTATTAAATACAAGAGTAAAATATTATTTCTTGTTTAAATGTCTCCCACACCCTACAATCTACAAGTACGAGTATACAGTGGTAGGAATGTAAAGGTATTTATATCTGATTTATTAATCTTGTAACAAAGATAATGACAAAAAGTGGAATAGGGAGGAGGAGAGGAAAGGAAGGGAGGGAGAGAAGGGAGGATGAAGGGAATTTAGAGGAAAAGGAGAGGGCAGGAGGAGGGATGGGGAAGGAAAGGAGGGGAGGAAGAGGAAGAAATAAGTTTACACCATTACAAAACAACAAAACTCTTATCATCCCTCTCTCTCTACCTCCCTCCCCTTCTCTCCATCCCTTCACACTCTCTCATTCTCCCCCATCTACCTTTCTCTACTTCCTCCCCCTCCTTTCTGAGAGATTACTTTTTGAGGAAGCCTAACAAGCTCCCTGTTGGCCCGAAGAGGCATATCTCAGGCAACCATAATGTTTATTATTGGGCCATAATATCTAATGACATCGCAACCCAACCTGACGTGACTTAGGTTACTGAGGACTGAGGTTTGCTCTGGCTTTTTCATTTGAAAACTTTGGCGGCTTTAGTTGAGGTTTTTATCGTTTCCATGCTGAGATTTTTTTTTTCACGGTTAGCCTTTATATCTTGTTTCCAATGATGCTATCGAATAGAACAGAACAAATGGCACGAATAGAACAGAACAAATTCAAGCATATTTATGTGTTGAAAAAACTGTACAGAAGCCACAAAAAGAGTGATTTTTACAATAAAAATTAAAAAAAAAAAAAAAAAAAAAAAT
>NW_007385368.1:0-3471 GCF_000475195.1 Diaphorina citri
CTTAAACGAGAAACCTCTTTAAACGAGAAAAATGACCTAGTCCCTTGGGTTCTCGTTTATCCAGGTTCGACTGTACATCTTTAATATGAAACCTAGATTACCTAGTTATAGAACCAGAACTATGCTTGTATCTTTCTATTTACAAATATCTTTGACAATGTTTTCCCACGATTTTCTATCTCTTGCTACTGTCTGCCATTTCGCTCCAACGTTCTTCACCATTTCATCACACCATCTGACTTTCTTCCTTCCTCTTGTCCTTTTGTTTGATCTTGGGATCCATTCAGTTGTCATCTTCGCCCATCTGTCGTTGCTCATCCTCATGACATGTCCCGCCCATCTCCACTTTAATCGTCTTGCCTCATTACTCAGATTTTCCATTTTCAGTTTTTCGTTGATACTTCTATTGCTAATCTTGTCCATTCGTTTTATATGTAGTATACTTCTGAACATCTGATATTGGGTTACGTCCAGTCTTTTCGATAGCTTCTTGGTCAGTGCCCAGGTTTGGCATCCATAAAGAATAGCTGGAAATATACACATCTTCAGGGCCTTGGTTTTCAATTTTTCGTTTATTTTCATACTCTTGAATATTTTCTTCATGGACCAATATTTACTCCAACCAATTTTTATTCTTCTTTCTACTTCTTTCTCGATTATGTTGTCGCATGAAATAAGCTGTCCGAGGTATATACTTTCTTTCTCTTTTTTAATTGTTTCTTTGTCGTTGTCTATTACTGCTTCTGCTGTTGTTGTTAGAATTTTAGTCTTGCTTGTGTTTATCAATAATCCTTGTTTCTTGCTTTCTTCTTCAAGTTCTTTTATCATTGTTTTCAGTTCTATCATGTCCTTTCCTATCAAAATAACATCATCTGCAAAACGGAGGTTGTTTATCATCTTTCCATTTATCGGTAGACCGTATTCTTCCCAATTCAAGTTTCTGAAGATTTGTTCGAGAACGGTGTTAAAAAGCTCTGCAGAAAGTGGGCATCCTTGTTTAGTTCCCCTCTTGATTTCAAACTGTCTCCCTTTTTTGTCCAAGGCTATATAAGCTTTACTTTTATACAGGGTTTGAAGTATTTGAATATAGATATCATCAACTTGTATTGTTCTTAAACTTTTCCAAATACTGCCATGATATATACTGTCAAATGCCTTTTTATAATCAATTATTGATATATATACCTTTATTTGATATTCTCTGCACTTTTCTAATATTTGGTTGATCGTTTGCAGATTGTCTATAGTGGAGAATGTGCTTCGGAATCCAGCCTGTTCTTGCGGCTGATTTTCATCAAGTTTTTTTCTCAATCTCTGTTGAATAATTTTAGCGAAAATTTTGTATATACATGACGAAAGACTTATCGGCCGATAGTTGCCTATTTCTTCTCTTGCTCCTTTTTTGTACAACAATATAATCTTGCTAATACTCCATTGTTCTGGTATTGTTCTTTCGTGCATTACTCGATTGAAAATTTCTTGTAGTTTTGGGACTAAGTATTCTCTTCCGGTTATGATTAGTTCGTTTGTTATACAGTCATGTCCGGGAGCTTTTTCTTTTTTGAGTTCGTCTATTGCTTTATCTATTTCTTCTTTCATGATACTGTATCTCTTGTTAAATTCTTCTCTGTTCTCTTTTGTGCCCGTATGTTCTATATAGGTTTCAAGTTCCGTTTGTGTATTTTCATTTTTGTACAGGTTCTCATAATATTTTGTTGCTTCTTCTAGTATCTCTTCTCTGTTTGTTGTTATGGTTCCGTCTTCTCTTTTCATTTTATGAATCCAACTGGCCTTGACGTTTGATATTTCTCTCTTTATTTTTTTAGTTGATCCTGTGGCTTCCATTATTTTAGAAATTACATCTTCTTCATATTTCTGTATATCTTCTCTGATCTTCTTTTTCGTCAATTTCCTCAGCTCCGAGTGTTCTATCTTTTCTATTGCCGTCTTGTTTTTAATTCTGTTAAATTTTTCTCTTTTTTCTATAAGTTCCCTCGTTGTAGCGGATATTTTAAGGCTGTATTTTCTCTTCTCGGTTCTTTTCGTCTGATTTTCCCTGTAAACAGCGTTTGTTATTGCTTGTTCTATTTGATTGTATGAATCCTGTACGGTTCCTTCAGATGTGTCCGTTTCTTTTAGCAGATCTTCTAGATGGTTTTTGAATATGTCCTCGGAGTTTTTAATTTTTAGTCTTGTTACGCTTTCTGAATTATATCTATCTTGACTATCCGGTATAAATGTAACCATTAGTAGTCTGTGATCAGTGTCAAATTTTAAGTTTTCTGCAATTGTGAATTCTTTGATATTTTTCATGTTGTTTGTTAAAATATAGTCTATCTCGTATGTACTATCGTTTGGAGATTTCCATGTCCATCTGCTTTTATGTTTGTAATAAGTGTTTACAATTTTCAAGTTATGTGTAGCAGTAAAATTCGACATCAGTTTTCCCGACTCGTTTCTTTTTCCTGTACCATATGTCCCCATCATGTGTTCGTCTCCTCTTTGTCTACTTCCTACACACGCATTAAAGTCGCCAAGTACTATGAGGCGTTCATTATCCATTTGCTCCTTCCTTATTAGTTCGTCTAATTCTTCATAGAAGTTTTCGATCTCTTCTTTTTTATGATCAGTGGTAGGTGCATGGATTTGGATTATTGTGCATTTGGTCTTTTTAAACTTAATCTTCAGTACAGCAACTCTTTTTGAAACTGGTGTGAATTGTATTATGTTGTTGATCAGCTTATTTTTCACCATATATCCTGTACCGAACATGCTTTTATCTGCTTTCGTATGGAGTAGCACATAACCATTTTTCATCTCGTGTAATACTAACATTTCATCCAGTTGATGGAAGAAGGAAGAAACAGCATCTGAAGTGGAGCACGCAGATCTGAAACCGTATTGCTGGTCCGCCAGCAGACCGAGATGCTCAACATAGGCGCTAAACCTACTGCTCACCACCTTCTCAAGAGTTGATCATGGACCCAGATGAGATTGAGAAAGTCTTGTTTGAAAATATTCCGCTTGGTAATGAATCCGAAGATGGCTTGGAATCAGATTCTGACAGTGGAACTTGCAAAGTGGAGAATGGAAGAACATGTTTCTACGATTACCATCAAAAATAGGATGTGGAAGACACCTATTTGTCAAATTTAGACTGCCCTACATACATTTTACCTTTTATTTTATTTTAGTTACCTATTTTTATTGTTTTTACCAAAGAAATGTTTGTTTTATTTACTTTTTTATCATACTGTACCTACCAAAAGTTGAGAATAAAGGACTGATTTTTAATTTTCAATAAGAAAATCTTGTTGTAAATTGTAGGTATTGTTCATTATTCCTCACAAAATTTTCAGGCTAACCATATTTTAATAATATACCCTTCATTTGGAATGTTATCCACTGCTGAAGTTATTGCCTTCGTTGATTTCTGCCACCCAACTCTAAGATCTACCCAAAAAATTGGGG
>NW_007385368.1:11559-13278 GCF_000475195.1 Diaphorina citri
TTTGGGCTACCTGGAAGGTTTTACCGAGAGTTATAGGACTTGTAGGAAACGGTTTCCTGAATACTTAGGCAAACATGAGAAGTGTTAGTAAAACAGAGACTATTCCCCACTATTGGGAAACACAACAGAAGCTTAGAGAAATTTGAAAAGATAAACATTTCCAGTTTTCGAAATCTTTGTTACAGTGAAATCAAACGTTACTCTTCTCGCGCAAGTCCGGCTGTGTCAACCAAGTACAGTAGGTAGGTATAGTTTGATCATTGAAAGACTTTCCTCCCCCTACCTGCGTATTGACTCTGAAAGAGTTATTGGCAGGACTATCTCTACAGTAATGTTCTCCTATCCATCAAAGTTGGTATATGTAATTCAGAGATTGTCGGAACAATCACGATCGTACATCTTTGGGTAACATAAACGTTATTTAAAGTAAACTGTACCAGGTAGTCGACTTTGTCGAAGTGTCATGACTTTTATGATTACACATTATTAGGTGTTAGAACAAATTTACCATTTAACTACATTTCCGTTCCATTATTAGATCTGACAGGATTGAACTGTTTACCTACACGGATCTTTGGAGTTCCGAGTACATACACAAGGTTATCCTTATATATATTTTATTTTTTTTTTTTTTTTTTTGCCAAGAACCGAAATGTTTTTAAAAATGGCTCAACTATTAGGAAAACGTGAGTTATGAGGTAAACGATAAATAGATGAATAACCCTTTGTGTCACAGTGGTTCCGGTAGGAAACCACCACCTTAGTGATTTTTTAAATTAAATTTATAAAAGTTAGTTACTTTTCGTCTGTTTCAGTAGGTTGGTAGCATTGTTTTCTTTAGTTGTGTGAAGTTTGGCGCCAATACTCAATGTTTATGTTTTGGTTTTTGATGTTTCAAATCAGTCAGTCGTGAAATTTTGAGTGAGCAGGATCCCTCGCCAGAATTTTCCATTTTTTATGCTTTCTACGGACTGTTTGGTGAGTAAACCTATATTTTCTTATTAAAAATACTTTAATTTATCATATTTCTATAGGTTTTCAATTTATTTTTCATTTATTTCACCAGAAATTGAAGAAATATGGGTGGTTTGCAACCAAACCACTATGACACTTGGTCATGAAAGGTGGTTTCGCAGCCAAACCACTGTGACAGTCGGTTTTCATAACCTGTATGTACTTTTACACATGTTTCATGGGTCTCTCATTGTTTTCTGTTCCAGATTGTTAACATCTCTTGATCATGGACCCAGATGAGATTGAGAAAGTCTTTGTTTGAGAATATTCCGCTTGGTAATGAATCCGAAGATGGCTTGGAATCAGATTCTGACAGTGGAACTTGCAAAGTGGGACTTTGCATGAAGAATGGAAGAACATGTTTCTACGATTATCATCAAAAATAGGATGTGGAAGACACCTATTTGTCAAATTTAGACTGCCCTACATACATTTTACCTTTTATTTTATTTTAGTTACCTATTTTTATTGTTTTTACCAAAGAAATGTTTGTTTTATTTACTTTTTTATCATACTGTACCTACCAAAAGTTGAGAATAAAGGACTGATTTTTAATTTTCAATAAGAAAATCTTGTTGTAAATTGTAGGTATTGTTCATTATTCCTCACAAAATTTTCAGGCTAACCATATTTTAATAATATACCCTTCATTTGGAATGTTATCCACTGCTGAAGTTATTGCCTTCGTTGATTTCTGCCACCCAA
>NW_007385369.1:0-2992 GCF_000475195.1 Diaphorina citri
TATCAGAAACACTCACAAACATCTGTGTGAAAATAATGCATGTCATCATATAGTAACACAAAGTAGAAACAATATGCTTCTAATGCTAATAGAGTGTTATTAGTGACTACCTATCATTATATTTACTTTTACTACTAAATAGCTGAACTGCTGCTACAGCTACACAATACAAACACAAGTCCAGACATTCAAACAAAAGACCGACTGCATGGAATATCATCTCATGCCATCTGGGACATGCTTCGCGTGCTAGTTATAACTGACATTGTAGATACTGATCTAGACAGAGTAGATGATACTTCAGATCATATTACCTATATCTATTCCAACTTGACACTCGGATTATTTCCGTTTGAGGTTACCTACATCAAAGCAAATGTCAAAATTATTGAAGAGAGGGAATAAATTCGTTTGAACTTTATCTGACTTATCTTACACATGGCCCTCTAACTCAGTTATCTTGTGTGTTCCCTTTGAATCCCATGCCTTAGCAACTGTATTGTTGAGACTTGTGAAATTTTCTTGTATGCGACGAAAAGACATTCCAAAACCATTTCACCTACTTGGTATACCACGCTACTCGTATTCCAGATTTAGACCATGGAAATTCCAATGCCGTGGGTGTAATGGTAGATTTGGATCTGGTAGATTCATATCTGGTAATGGTCAGAGCTAATAATAAATTGGTAGTTGTTAAATTAAGATGTCTGGAGTGGATCAGTAGATGTTAAAGTAGGTATGTGATCTACGTAATCTTTGCACAGTTCTTATTAGTTTTGATTTTGTTTGTAACAAAAGGTTAAATTGAATGAATCAGATTTGGCTCAGTACATAAAAGAGGTAGATACGGTATTTTACATATTTTTGTTGTACCAAAAGTAGTAGATACATTTTACAACTTTCCACGTAAGCACAGACATTACCTATGTTGGTAATATCTATATTCTTTCTGCATGTGTATCATTTATATATATTACTTCTTTGTATATCCTATTGTTTCTCAAGTAAAAAACCGATACCATCAGTATAACAGTATTGTTATTTGGAAGACAACAACCTACATAATTATTGGTGAGACATAAGAAATGCAAAATAGGTACTTCGGAAATTCAGAAAAAGTTAAAACTTACATGAGCTCTGAACCGTCTGAAGAAAGGAAGAAAAAATAACGAGACTTTCTTACCACGACTTGAACTTTCATCCCAAAAAACTTCCAAAGTACCTTCAGAAAGGGGAAAGTAAAGAGACGTGGTTTGTACGGTAGGAGACTTCCTCCTCATTCTGAATAATCGCTAATTATACCATGGATGTGGGATCCACACACCCTCATTAAAGTTTTTTTTTTTTTTTTTTTTTTTTTTTACAATGAAATAATGCATACCTATTTAAATAGATACCATGAAATTTGAGATCTCGTTTCTTCCCTTCTTTTTTTACCTTTCGCAAAAAAATACTTCCTAATATTATTTTTCTTCGTCTCCTTAATTTCCTAGCTATACTGTTGAGGTCATTTTGCAGTCTTGTCGTTATTTTCACATTCTTTTATTTTACTTTTTAACATTATTATTTTTTAGCTTCTTGTTTTTGACAGTTTTGAAAAAGGTTTTATCAAGGGTTCTTATGGTTCACTGAAAAGGTTACCGTGTAAACCAGATGTCATTGTACCATGAGTATTGAATACCTTCACACCAGATATACAAACCAAGTAGTTGTCAGATTACCACACCATTTTTTCCTACTTAGGTATTTATTTAATTTTTTCTTCAATCATAAGAAAGATATCCGTGTTGCATGTTCCAGCTAATTGGTTTCAGTCCCATCTGACAACTGGAAGATTAGACAGAACCAATTATTATCACGAAGCGACGGGGTCAAAGCCCATCCGAGGATGTTCAATGTTTGTTTAAGCTGCATTGAAACTGTGGATGGATATAGTCGCTATAGTGGCAGCTTTTGGTGTATTTTATGCAGGTAGTGGAGTTACGAATCGGTACAGAGAAGACGAAGACGAACTAGAAGAGGAAGAAGACGAAACCAAAAAGACAGACAAGAAGAAAAGAAAAGAAAAAAACAGTAAATTGTACTCAATTTTCCAAAATATGACATTTTCTTTAAAGTTAACATCTTTGGCAAAAATCCCAAACAGAATTAAAAGTTTGTAGATTTACGTACATAAATGGCATTATTCCCCTCACTATGCGTGAATGTCTGAAATCTGTTTCCGTGTTCAATATGCAAAGAATAAAACTAAAGAAACCAACCTAAGTACACTCATTGACATCCTAACACAATTGTACTGGATTAATGAAGAATGCTCAATGAGTTTCATGGGTCTCTTGACCTAATCACCCAATAATGGAATCACCTCTGTCTGCTCCATCCACTTCACCATTGTGTACTGTTATTAAAATTATCATCATAAACAAAGAAAGTCTGAAAGAAGTTGATAATAAAATGATATTGGATATTTCATTATTATGGGCAGAAATAAAAGATCATTAGGCGTGACGCAAGACTCAGTAAAAAGATGTTACACAATACTGTTGATGTCTCAGCTCAAACAATCCATATCAACTGTTAAAAGCAATGGAGGCATTGAAGACCTACGAAGACATAGTAAACAGTGTAAAACATTTTAAAAAGATCACGCAAATTTACCTGTTGTCTGGACAAAATTTGAATTAGTTCAAGTTTCATTCCTTTAGGTAAAAGGAAGGGATTGAGAAAAGTATATTACAAGGAGCTTTAAATAAAGAAGGTAACCTGGATATTGAAGCATAAGAAATGTTTATAAAAGACTTAAAATAACACAACAGACAGTCCCAGTCAGTAATACTTCTAAAAGGCAAAGTACCGATACAGTATGAAAGTCATAAGATTACCAGGAAGACAAACAGAGAAGAGATATTGCAGCAATCCTTTTCTTCAATGGTGCCACATCAACCAATTTTATCAGTAAACCCATTTATTTCTTCTGCCAAATCGTGACCGA
>NW_007385370.1:0-2990 GCF_000475195.1 Diaphorina citri
AAAAAGTGCTTTCTAAACGTTCTAGAACTTTCTTCTGTCTGCAATGATGTCTGGTAGTCTACACTTACCTACAAGATCACTTGTTTGTAGAGCGAAGCTCGAAGGTTTGAAAAGCTCACCAACCAAAGGAAAATGTTCAAAAAACCTCTGAAAAAATTGAAAAACTTAAACCCAATAGAAAAAGGGACAAACTAAACTAAACTTTCAAATTTGCCAAAAAAAATTTACAACTTACAACTTCAACTTTCAAAAAAATTGAAAAGCTGAAAAAGAATTTGCTAACTTCACGTACACGTTTGATAACATGGTGATGTGTGTGAAGTTTTTGTAGACTTTATCAAGGAAACTGACCAAGGAAACAAGGGTCAGTTTCCGACCTTTTACTCGTAAATCATCATTAACACTTTTTGTAACAACCTCAGTGGTGCAGTGGTTAGATCTGGAGGTGCTTACCGTTATATGTTTTTGGATACTTTGTTTCTCATCTGACTCAAGTTTCGCCTACATTGTAGGCTTTATCAAGGAAACTGACCAAAGAAACAAGGGTCAGTTTCCGACCTTTTACTCGTAAATCATCATTAACACTTTTTGTTAATGTGGTGTGGTGCAGTGGTTAGATCTGGAGGTTGGTGGTTCGAGTCCAAGTCATTTATAATAAAGCAAGGTCTTTTGTTGTAAACATTATTGTTAAACCCATAAAATACACGAGACCTTGTTTAGACTGCTGGGGTAAGAGGACTTTTTAGTCTTATTCGAGCAGGATAAACAAGGTATATTCTATTCTATCATTAATAACTTGTAGCAACCTCAGTGGGGCAGTGGTTAAGATATTGGACTTTAGACCTAGAGGTTGATTCGAGTCCAAGTCAAGTCAAAAATCTTACCATCTACTTGAGGCACATCTTCCAGATACAGCAAGGGTTTGCCCTCCTTCCCGTCTTGCCTAGCCACCTGGTAAGGCCAATCCACACTGATATGTAGCGACGATAATCGCCAGGGCCCCGCATTGAACACTTGGTAGGTGTGAGTGAGGCGTGTGCCCACCTCGTCCAGATAAAGGGGGGGCTTGGTGGGGGGCAAGCCCCCGTAGAATACGTGCTCGGGTCTGTGCGTCCTGAGAAACAGAGAAGCGCAAGTTCAAGTTTAAAGTTGTAACTGTCTAAATGCGAGCTTAAAATATGGTTAGTAGTAAATGTCAGGAGTTGTCCATCAGGAGATTTTCTTACTCCGTCGCAAAAATGCGCTGGTCAATTTTCGCCGATGATTTCTAGAATTAATGCCTCAGTGCTTTTTGAGCATCAGTATTTTGTTCATAAGACCTTAGCAATTGCAGTTCCCTCTATCAAACCTCTTTAAAAAAGTTGTTACTTTAAACTCCTATTGGCTTAAAAATGTCAGGAGTTGTTTGTTTCTTACCCAATGAGTGATAACTCAGCTTTGCGCACAATGATAGCTTTTAGCACCAGAGGTTTCTCATGACCTATGTCCTTGGAAGTGGAGTTAGCCCAGAGTGTGAAGTATAACTCGGGTTCTTCTCCCAAAGTCTGCGGGTCAAACCTGAAAACAGGAGGCATGGGTTAGTTAAAACGAATCTTTAGTCCTATCTCAGCAGGATAAACAAGGTATAGGTATTCTATTATTACAAAACACATCAAATTTCCGTGTGTAGAAACACCAGAGGCTGACTACCTTGATAGCCCGGATCCCTCTTATGGTGAAGATCGCAAGTGCCAACAGTGGGCCGGTCCTCGAAAACAGCTTTTGTGGTATACTAGGGTAAAGTTTACGAAAACAGACCATTTTGGAATACAGAATTACGGTCTCAATTACGTAAATATGTGTCCTGAATTTCCAAAGTTTTTCTGAATTTCAATAGTTTATCACAGATGACAGACTTTAGACTTTTAGACCTTACTTTAATACCGTTCTGTGAAGGGGAAAACATTATGTATGTATTTATTTTATTTATTTTATAAGTTTCCATTTATTAGTTTTTCAGTACAATTCTCTCAGTTAAATAAATAGGCAACAAATGGTATACCCATCTGTAAAAGCCGGAGCTTGTGCCACGGATGGGGAGTTCATTAAATAATTTCAGTTTCATTCTCTGATGCTCATGTAAATTTTCAATATCATCATTGTAGATAATGATATATGTAATAATGATATCTGATCACAACAAAAATAAAAAATTAAAATAAACAATATGCTTGACTTTCCCAAATTCCATGTTTCCTAGTCTAAAGTATGTTTAGGTATGTATTTTTTTTTTTTTTTTTTTTTTTCATCCAAAAAAAAAACCAAAATGGGGGATTTTTTTCCATCCAAAAATATATCAAATATGAGTGATTATTTCATTTTTAATGAAAAGGATTAACACAGTGATTATTTCATTTTTAATGAAAAGATGTAACACAAGTAGTTTGTTCCTTATGTGAAGATAATTATCTGTTTTTAAAAACTCTATGAATAAAGGCTTTAAACGTTTTTTTAATAGAATTGATGGAATGTTGGTTAGATCATCGGGCATGGTATTCAATAGAATCGAACTTAAATATATATAATGTCTTTTAATTATGGTTTTGTGAAGAGGTATAACTTTGGCAGATCCAGTTTGTCTGGTAGTTGATTCTACTCTTGCAACTGTATCTGTGAGATGTGTTTTATTTATAAAATATAAAATTTTGAAAAGATAGAGCTGATTAATATCAAATACTTCAAATTCTTTATAAATCAATTCAGAAGAATACAACATTATGTACTATGTTCTTAAACCTATTAAAATATACGAGACCTTGTTTAGACTGCTGGGGTAAAGGGACTTTTCAGTCTCATTCGAGCGGTATAAACAAGGTATATTCTATTCTAGTCTATTAATTGGGCCCTAATACAATACCACTCTCTAAGAGGGAAAAACGCCTTACCTCAGTTTCAAATGAGACGAGGCGTTCTTCTTAAACGGATTGCCCAGGGCACACACTACAAGACTA